>NW_017701552.1:0-1902 GCF_001879085.1 Nicotiana attenuata | reverse complement strand
CTTACCTTTTCCTGACTTGGTTCATTCTAAAGTTGAACTTTCTAATTTTTGGTTTCTACTACGCTGTTTGATTCGATTCCCTTTCCATAGTTGTCTACAACCGTGTACCATTGATTGTTTTCCTTAAATAACTTCTATGTATTTACCCCTTTTGTGCTACTTTGAAAAGTTTTAATTAAAATTTCTTTCCTTAACTGGCTTTTACCCGTCGAAATCAGAATCCCTTAACCAAAGGAAGACTGATTTCAATGATATATTCCTTGCCTTTCTTACTTGTTTCTCTGCACTATAAAAAAGTACTGCCCCTCTGCACTTTTACACATGACTTCATTCTTCACACAACCTTCACACCACTAGTCTTTAAAATACTCGCACACTTGCAATACTGTTTTGAATTCGATATTCTGCTTTGCTTGGGATCTTTTGGAACAGCTTTGCTTGCAACTTGGCTTTTTCAAGACTATTGTTTTTACCTATTTCTTCTGAAGCTGGTATTTTCTGATTTAACTTCTCTACCTCACCCCTATGTGTTGACTTACAGTTTCTGCAATCCTGTTTACTTTACTGCGCATGATTCAATGATTTATGCTAATATGTTCCTTCCTTGCATCTGTTTCTATTGTAAATCCCTACCCCCCATTCCCCTCTATGTGTCTGAGTTAAGGTTCTTGGACTGGCAGTACCCAAATTACTGCCCAGGTCAGAACCTGATCCTCAATGGATCCTAACTCCCAAGTTTTGGCTGACAGGCTGGTCAGGGGTTTGCCAGTATTCCCAATTGCTGGGCATGACCACCAGCCTGCCATGGCTTTCCTAATTCCCCCCCCCCCCCCCCATATGCACTTACACTTATTCTTAGACTCTTAAGTTCTGCCCCCCTCTTATGGGCCTTGCTTTGGGACCTAGAGCTCCCTCTGAACTTGGACATTCGAGGGCTGGCTTCCACACTGCACCATAATCTTAATTCTTCAATATAATTGGGTGTAAGAACTGCTTGGAGTTCATAAAGCTCCTTGGAATATTGACACACCCAAAGGATGAGAAAGACTTTTGGAAGTTTTGATCCTGGAAGTTGGTTTATCTCATATTGTTGGACTTTGAGTCTGAATTAGGCTATTTGGTTGTAGCTGGAACTCCTGATATAATTTTTTTCCTTACTTTTACGATTCATTTTGGACTGTAATAATTTGTAATAACTATTGGGGACAGCTAGTGGAAAGGGATGGGAATGACTGTATGCAAAGGGTAGATAACTTGCCTGTAGGATTTTTAACTCTTGCATTCACATAGACAGCATGCCTATAGGTCATTTATTTCTGCATCTCTGCATATAGAAATCCTGTCTCTAAGTCCCTGCATTTCTGCATATAGAAATCATGATCATAGGTTTCTTTACTGCACTTCTGCATATACCTGTCATTAGGCAAACAATCATAGGTCTAATAATAATAAACTTCATTCTAGATACCATGCCAAAAGGACTCTTGCATCTATGTAGTCGTTTAAAACCAATAACGTTTAGATAACTTGCCTATAGGAATAATTAATCGAATCAGCCTCGTCTATTTTATCTATATGTTTAAAACCAGTCATAAGTTCGTTTAAAATCTGCAGATCTTTTGTCTATAAAACCGGTGATCCTTTCTTTAAAATCTGTACGCTCCGCTAGATATCATGCCTATAGGTCTCACTTAGGCAAACCATTAGGTTTTAATTAACTGTGTCAGCTCTGATAACTGCAACCAGACAAGGCTAATTCGGACTCCTCATCTGAGAAATATGTGATAAATCAACCTGTCCTAACGTTTTTAAATTTAATTCAGACCATAACCAGTACTTGAAGTCTTGCTATATATTTGCCTTTAAGTGAGGTAGGCTTGTTTGAGCCTTAACTGCTGTTTG
>NW_017701551.1:0-1902 GCF_001879085.1 Nicotiana attenuata | reverse complement strand
TGGTAATGATGAAATAGGAGCAATGGTAGTATGGAGTGAGGAATCTGATGGAGAAGAAGAAAATGTGAGAAAAAGGGGGAAGTGGGTCTAGAAAAGCTGTTGAGGTGTTGGTTAGATTGGGGAAGAATGTTCAAGAACCTGTTCCATCATGATAGGAACCCCTCGAAGGTCTACTCAAATGCGTGTCTAACAGCTGCAACCCAAAAAGAAAGAAGGGTTCAGGAGTTAAAATTTCGGGAACTACTAGGGTAAACAAGAAGAGAAATGTTGCCTCTTCTATCCCTTTAGAGACCCCTCCTACAAGAAGAAGAGCTACAAGGAATCAGAAGAAGTGGAGTGAGGCTGAACTTGAGAAGGCCTTGAAAGAAAGTAAAAGAAAAGCTACTGCAAAGGGAAAGAAGAAGGTTATTCAGCCTGTTGAGGCAGTCGAAATTGAGGAGATGGACCTGGTTAAAAATAAAGTTAGCAGAACCTTGTACCTTGGCAAAAAGAACTAAGTCTGCCTTGAAGTCTAGAAAAGTGAAAGTAGTGGAGGAAGAAGAGAGTGAAGAAGAAGATGAAGAATCTGATGCAGAGAAGGACAAGATGGTTAAGTTTGGGAAAAGAACCATCTTGAAAGGTAGACTCCTCATGGACATGGAGGAGGAAGGCATGATGATATTGTTGGAAAAACTGCAACTGCAGGGTTGGAAGGACAGGACCTTCAGATGGATGGAAAGCTTGGCATAACTGGGATTGTGGAGTTCATGGCAAATTGTGAGATCAAAACTGGCAGAGTCACCAGTGTGGTAAAGGGGGTAACAGTGATTTTTGATGTCAAGGAGTTGGGAGAAATTCTGGGAGTACCTGCTGAAGGGTACAATGACTACAAAAAGTTAAAATGGCCAAGCCTAGAAAACCTCCCCACATCACTTGTCATTACAAGGAAGTTTGATGAAAATCAAGAAGAGCTTCAGCCTAAGACTATATACAAAAGTGAGATGAAGCCACCCCACAAAGTGCTGTTCCAATTTGTTAACAAGGTTGTGCTTCCAAGCATGAAAGAAGGCATATTGCCACATTCATGGACATGGTCCTTCTGGAATGTTTGGACAGTGGAAGGCAAATAAATTGGTCTGGGTTTATCATCCAGCTTCTTGATAGGGTTCTAACTGGCACCAAAACTCATGCCATACCCTATGGTTTCATTCTAATGGATGTACTTGCACACTTCTAGGTACCCATCAAGATATGGGAAGTTGGTATAAGCAAGGATCACTTTGGGGAAAACACTTTGACTACACGTGACTATGAAGTCCACACCACTCCAAAAGAACCTGGTTCATCGAAGAAGGTACTTGTGAACAGCAAAGTGCAAGCTTTGGTGCAAGAGAGTGGGGATAAGGATGCTGATATTGAGAGGCTGAATAAGAGGCTGGCTGAAGTAGAAACTGAGAGGGATGCTCTCAGAGCTGAGATTGCGAAGGAGAAGGAGAAGAATGCTGCCATTCTTCATGATATGCTGAAGTTACTTCAGGCCAGAAACCAAGAACCTGGTCCTTCCCAGCCTTGAAACCTTCCTAGCCTAGTTAGACAAACCAGTGACCCGAATAGGATGTCTTTTTGTTCTTTTTGCTCATGATCCAGTATTTTTATTTCTCTTTATGCTTTGTGGATGACTAGTATCAATGACAATCAACTATTTTTGAGATCTGTCTATTTGTTGATTCTTCTTAGATGGCTAATATCATTAGATTGACAAATTATGCTTGACTCCATGATTGCATTTGAAGTAGCCCAGTGGCCATGAATAATTTGTATTAAAATCTGGTTATGTAACATAATTATGCAACTTTTCGATGATGCCAAATAGGGGAAGATAGGTGGTGCTTTTTACTTTGGATTGTGATGTTTATAACCTAC
>NW_017701550.1:0-1903 GCF_001879085.1 Nicotiana attenuata | reverse complement strand
CCACGGGGATTTTTCCGCATAAGCAGACGTGAGGCGCTTAAACGAGTCCGCATAAGCGGTTAATATACCGCAGAAGCGGTTGGAGGTAAACCGCATAAGCGGGTGTTTGGATCGCATAAGCGGTCCCAGGTGTTTTAAGTGAGACCGCATAAGCGGTACCGCAAGTGCGGTTAAAGGGCCGCAGAAGCGGAAATCTGGACTGTGTTTAATGAACAGTGTTCGCGAATTTCAGAAGTTAAGAAAACATTTTAGACTTCGGGAAGAGGCGATTTTGGGCGATTTGGAGAGGATTCGAAGGGGATTCCATCAGGTATGAATTTATAGACTCGAATAATGTTGTTATGGTGTAAAAACAAGGATTTAGACACTGAAATTCAAGGAATTAAAGGGGTAAAAATGGAGGTTAGGGCTTGAAACCTAAGAAGGTTTGAATTGTTGATTTGAGGGGTCAAATGGACTCCGATTCTTGTGTATTTTATATGTACGGACTCGTGGCGAGACGAGGATCCCGGTGATGTGAATTTCGTAATTTTTCGAGAAGTGGGCCCGGGGCTCGGGTTTCGCCAACTTCGTGATTTTGGTTGTTTTTCGAGTCTTTTCGATTGGGTTACGATTTGTTAGCCTATTGTGACGTATCCTTTGTGGTTTTGGTCAGATCCTACGTGCGAAGAGGTCGATTCGAGAGGGAAAGGCTTGGCGAGCTAGGTTATCGGCCGGCTAGAGGTGAGTAATGACTTTAAATGATGTTCCGAGGGTTTGAAACCCCGAATTTGCACAACTTGGTGCCATGTTGAGTTGAGACACGCGTTCCATGACGAGCGCGGGGTCATTTACTATTGGGGACTGTGACTTGGTCCAGTCCGGATGATATTTTACCGCGTATTAGCAATGACTTGTTGTTTTCACCATGATTTGGGCTTATTGCTATATTTGGGGCTTATTGCCGACTGTTTGAACTCTTTATGAACTGTCTTCACTGTTTTTCCTCACTATCAGAAATATTATGTGAACTCAGTCCATGTGATTTACACTGTTTCTTGAACTCAACCATATTTACTCAATTTGTAGTTTTAAACTGATATTTGAACTATTGTTTGAGCTGAGTACTATTGCTTTACTGTTGCCCGAGGGGCTGTTGACTATTTCTGACTGATTAAGGCCGAGGGCCTTGTGTGAGGGCATGATGAGTGAGGTGAGGAGGCTTTCTGGCCTCGTATTGATACTGTTCAGGCTTTCAGGCCTTGTTGATAGCGCTTGGGCTGTAGGAGCCCCTCCGGAGTCTGCACACCCACAACGAGCGCGGGTACCCATCTAGAGTGATTTAATATTGAACAGTGGTAACAATGACACTGTTAAATGTGATTGGTCAGGTAACAATGACTGACCAGTCAGGTAACTATGATTGACCAGTGGTAACAATGACACTGGAGTACGCGTTGGTCAGGTAACAATGGCTGGACCAGTCAGGTAACAATGGCTGACTTACTGATTGAGTATAATTGATGTTTAACTGTTTTCAAAAAGGTTTTTCTTATTATTTTTCACTGGTTTCTACTATTATTCTGGAGTTGCTGCTTGAGGTAGCATTATTGTGCCCTTGTGGGATTTTATGTTCTCAGTCGTTATTTATTTTTATTGCTCACTGGGTCGGAGTACTCACATTACTTCCTGCACCATGTGTGCAGAGACAGGCACCGCTGAGTTCATACCTGAGCGCTGATTTCCTTCCAGACCAGGCGGACCGGGAGAGACGAGGTAGCTGTCGACGTCCACAACCCCGTTTTCTTCCTTATCTTCTGCATATTTTATTCATCTTCAGACTATGTTTTCCAGACTTGTAGTATATTTTTCGTCAACTCTGTAGTAGCTCGTGACTTGTGACACCCCGATCATCGGGCTGAGT
>NW_017701549.1:0-1903 GCF_001879085.1 Nicotiana attenuata | reverse complement strand
AATACACATATGTTTGAAAAACAGTTAATGAAAAACAAGATTTTGAAAAGAAGTACAATCTAAGCGTGTTTATGAATATAAAGGGGTGTCCTAGGTTGGTTAGCCTATAGGATCACATCAGTACAATGCCCGGTAATCACTCCTAAAAAAGGGGATACGCGTGGCATTAGCGCACTGGTCATCATATCCATATCTATCCTTTTCCGCCCCGTGAAGGTAATTAAAGCGAGGGTTGGTCTCGACCCCTATTGCATGCTGTTACCCGTCTATTCCTATCAGTCCCGGAGGAATTTAGGACTCCTATCCTATAAGGGGGTTCTAGGCAGACCCTCAGGTTTAAAGGTAAAATACTAAGCGACATATAATAAGCAAGTAGGACTTCAATTAAGGGGAGCATGGAAGACAAATGAAAGGCTCAGATATGCCTCTACACAGAGTACACATAAACAACATGACTCATACACAATTAAGGTCTAAATTCAGATCATAAACATGGTATCTAAGTGATAACAGCAGAGTCATATTTATGACATGCCTCAGAGAAGAAGTCTTAATCAAGCTTGCCTACTGATTTTAATATGCTGACCGTTAAACATTAATCGCAGAGATAGTTCTGGTTTTGTTTTGAAGTTGATTACCTAAGACTTGCCCAAGCGTAAGAAAATATGCAGCAGTTACCAGAATTACTAAAAAAAGTTTGGAAGTTATATTACCTAAAGCATGCTATTCTAAATATTGCAAAGACATGCAGGGATTGTGACCAGTTTTACTTTAACAAGATAGTCTAACATGAGACTATTTTATGTCCTTTTTCATGCATTAGTAGTTTAACTGGGTGTGACTGAGCGAGTGTAAACGAGATCATAAAATAGGGTATCTAACGTGTACATATGAAAATGCAGAATGATCGCAGAATTCCTAAAACATGATTTCTAAATGCGCAAAGAGTTACAGCATGATTTCAAGACAACAGTTTTATGTTGATGCTGATATTTAGCCTAAAGCAGGATTTTTAAGTAGAAAAGTGATGCCAAATGAGATGCTGAAACAGTAAACCTAAGAACATGGTATCTAATGCATGACATGCTTTGAATGGGTTGATCTTACACATGGATTCTAATTCACACATAGGAAATGTAAACCTAAGATATGGTTTCTACCCATTGATGTTGATAGCATGTATAACTACCCTCCCCTTTTTACTAGCCAGCCCCAATACTTTTTTACAACAGACTATTACAGCCAATACTGAAATGAATGACATAAGAAAAATAAAAGTTACACTATAGGGAGCCTGAAAACAGGCCCAGATTTCCAACACCTGATTAGGACTTCCTCCCTAAGTTATGTAATAAATCACCTTAAATGCCAAGATTGTTCCATAGCCTATACAGAGTAAGTGCAGTGTGGAAACGCCAGCTTTTGTGTGTCCAAGTTCAGAGGGAGCTCAAGGGTCCCAAGGCAAGGCTCACACAAAAGGGGCAGACTTAGTGGTTTAAGAGTAAGGTGAGAGTGCTTGACATAATGATGAAAGACTTAGTAAAGTAGTTTAGAAATGAAAAGGTTCAGAAATAGTTTTTAAAGATACTAGGAATTATCAGTTTTGAAATCATTCTTTGAGAAAAGAACACTCAGCAAACAACCCAATTAACCATAGAATACTCAAATTTACTTGACAAGCAGACTTACAAACAGGGGTGAAGGGATTGGGAACATATAAGTTTGAAACCACATAAATAGAGAATCATTTGACACAACAAATATACAGAACAACTATGAGTCTATTGAACAAATCAGTCATGGTAACAGACATTTAAAACATAGGGAAGAATGCAGCAGGATCATGTTGAAGACAAGAATTTTGTTGAACAAAATTTGACATACCATTAGGGCCAATAGGATG
>NW_017701548.1:0-1903 GCF_001879085.1 Nicotiana attenuata | reverse complement strand
TATATATATATTCTTTCTTTTTTAGAAAAAGGTTTATTTGCACTAAACTAGGAGAATTATTCTTTCTCTCTCTCTCTCTCTCTCTTTTTTTTTTTTTTTTACTTCTAATAATTACACTAATTTTTTTTTTAAGACCGGTCGACATTGCAAGTAAGCCTTCCAAATGATGTATCAAGTAGCACATACGTGAACATGATGGTCTCGAAGAGGATATCTGTCTTATACGGACCCGGCCCCTGTGCCGAGTTTCGCTAAGTCAAATGGACGTGATGCAAATAAAGCGAACCTACTAGGGATATCCGGCATGAGGTTTGTTCTTCTAGGTTTAAATCTTATTGGAGAAAGTATCTAGACTGGCTTACTCGAGCGGACAACTCGAGCCGAGGAGGGTCAGTGTAACGGTAGCATTGCTTTCCGGCTTAACTGGTGGTGCTCCCCGCCTAAAACATGTGTGACTAAAATCCTTCACCGGGTGACAAGCACCCCGGCTATCTCAAAGAAAGCGGGCTATGTCAAGCAAATGCCCAATTTTTAATTTTCAGAAGACTCAGAGGGGGTGCGTGAGAAGACAGTTTATATGTACAGTTCAACAATATCAAAGCGGTAAAAAGCAAATAAGTAGCACATTATGCCCAAATAAGTCACAGTATATGTAAAATTAATAAAGCCAAATAAAAGTCAACATGTACAAGCTCGAATTCTAGTTACTCCCCAGCAGAGTCGCCAGAGCTGTCACACCCCTTTTCCACCCCCGAAAAGGATATAGTATGTGTGTGGATTGTGGGAGGGTTAAAGAGTTTTTCCAATTAAAGTGACAAACTTGAATAGGGATTATTTTGTTTACAGAGTCGCCACTTGGAATTGATTTTTTGGTGTTCCAAGTCACCTTTTGAATCCCTAGTCAAAGGAAGGTTTGACTCTATTATTATCGGTCCGCGAAAATAAAGTTCGGGTAAGGAATTCTGTTGACCGGGGAGAAGGTGTAAGGCATTCCCCGAGTCCCATGGTTCTAGCACGGTCGCTTTTATTGACTAAAATTGGCTTGAATTGATTTTGGATAAACTGTGCTTTATTTAATTTTTAGAATTTACCTATCCCGCTTTTTATTTCTTGATTATTAGATTTATTGAGAAAAAATGATTTTTTGGATAAAATTATGTTGTCATAACCACGCTACGCGAGCGAATACGTGATCGTGACAAAATTTATTAATTTTATCATAACAGCGCTACGCAAGCAAATCCGCAGTTAAGACAAGGATTATTAGTACGTTATTACTAAAAAAAAAAAGTTACTACACTTGAAGAAATTAATTTTTTGAAATTTATTGAAAATTACTATCGCCCTACGCAAGCGAATCCGCGAAATGACAAATGATAAAATTATAAATTAAACTAAACTATCGGATAAGGTATGGAATTAGTTGATTAATTGATTGAAATGTTAAACATCACGCTACGCAAGCGATTCCGCAAAGTTAAAGCGTGCCTACTATTTGCCTAGCGTTGAAATTAATTAAATAAAAAAAATGAGTTAATTAATTGGTAACAAAAATATGATTTTTATTGAAATTAATTGGTGGAAACATGACACTTTAAAGCTTGGTCCAACTTTTATATATATATCGTTGTTGTGGGTCAGGAAATCAATTTCATTTTACCCATAATTCATTTTGTGTCCAACATGGCCCAATGGATTTAGTAGCTAACCAAAATTCTAACCAAGAGAATATTCTTTAGTAATCACATGACATGTATTACTAACTACACTTTAGCAATTGACATGAACTAAAACAAACCCCTTGCTGTAACTTCCTCAAATTCACAAACGTTCCTTGACATGAAATTCTGAAAAGCTAAAGATTTAAACTGCCCTTATGTTAAGAACGCCAAAGAAACGATTA
>NW_017701547.1:0-1903 GCF_001879085.1 Nicotiana attenuata | reverse complement strand
AAATGATCATATCACCGTTCACATGTTATTCACAACATATAGAAATCCTCCAATAAACACGGAGTTCACAACCAAGTCATGATAATCACATTATAAGGACTCACGGTCATGCTAGACACCAATGTATAGATACTCGTCACCATGCCTATACATCGTACTCGATCACATAGCAATTAGCAACAAGACTCAACTCCTATTCCCTCAAGCTAGGGTTAAACCAAACACTTACCTCAAAGCCTTGAAATCCACTTAATCCTCAACTATCACTTTACCTCGCGGTTTCACCTCCAATTCGCTCGAATCTAATCACAAATTGTTCAATTACTTTAATAAACACTATATGAATCAATTTGAATGCATAAAAATCGCCTATGGTGTTTGGGTTTGGAAAGAATTGTGAAAAGTGATGAAAATTCGACTAAGTATAAAATTTGCTGGGCCTCGGATATGGGAATTTCGAACCTGGGTTCGCAATTGCGAACCAAACAGGGCCGGGAATTGCGAGATTTCAGTTTGCATTTGCGAACACTGGGCCTCAATGCAGACTTCGCATTTGCGAAGTAATGATCGCATTTGCGATCTGGGCCCTCTCGCATTTGCGAGCAAGGGCGTCGCATTTGCGACTACAGCCCATTTTCCCACTCTTAACATTTGCGAAAGATTGATCGTATTTGCAATCTGGCCCAGATTTCCCCTTCTTCGCATTTGCGATGGGAATTCGCATTTGCGAGTCTCGCATTTGCGAGAATTCCTTCGCAAATGCGATGCCAAGAGACCTGACCTGCAACTATTTTTTCCAAAGTTCAAAATGCAACTCGACACCTATCCAAAACTCACCCGAGCCCTCGGGGCTCCAAACCAAACATGTACACAACCTTAAAAACATCCTATGGACTTATCCGTGCGATCAAATCGCCAAAATAACATCAAAATCATTGAATCAAGCCCCAAATTCATCATTTTTCATTATAACTTCATAAACTTCAAACTTCAGATATTTAGGTCCGAAGCACGTCAAATGACGTCCGATTTCGACCAAACTTTACAGAAAGCGCTTAACACATATTTAAGACTTGTACCGGGCATCGGAACCATAATACGAGCCCGATACCACAGTCTTTTAATCAATTTTTATTTCCTTTTTCCTTAATAATTTCAGAGAAATAATTTCACAGAAAAATTCTTTCCTCGGGCTCTAGACCTCGGAATTCAACTCCGGGCACATGCCCGAGTCCCATATTTTTCTACGGACCTTCCGGGACCGTCCAATCTCGGGTCCGGGTCCGTTTACCCAAAATGTTGACCAAAGTCAACTTTAATCATATTAATATCAAAATTCATCATTTTTCACACAAAATTCATATTTAAGCCTTCCGGCTACACGCCCGGACTGCGCACGCAAATCGAGGCAAGTAAAAATAAGGTTTTCAAGACCTCGGAAGCACGGAGTGGATGAGGAAATAGGTGATGACCCTTTGGGTCGTCACAACAAATCTAAAAAAACCGCTCATCTAAAAGGTCTTAACTAGCTACATGTACTTACAAAAAAATTTATTAACTATGTAGTTTCTTTATCACATAAATTTGATCTTTATAGTAAATGACTGTTATACAAAAATATTGTTATGAAGATGATTGAATATATATAATACGGAGTTCAAACATTATTTTCGCATAGTTTCAAGCACTTTTTTTTTTTGTTGTTATTCAAAGTTATGATATTAAACTATAAGTAGTTAATCATTCTCGTGACTTCTACCTAAAAAGGGCTTGGCTCCAAAATAATGATAAGGCTTTGATGGCATTGTCACGGAAAAATTTACTCGAATCAGTTTATGCACAAAAAGCAAGGTCAGAGTACATACTTAATCAACCATAAATCAAGTAGCACTACGTAATAAAT
>NW_017701546.1:0-1903 GCF_001879085.1 Nicotiana attenuata | reverse complement strand
AAATGTGCTTTGTCCTATCTCCTTTTATGTAATCCTCCCTTTAATTGAGCTATACATGCTGCATTGTCTTCATACAAAATCGTGGGTAGTTTGTCACATTTCAAACCACATTTGTCTCGAATAAGATGTATTATAGACCTCAACCACACACACTCTCGACTTGCTTCATGAATAGCAATTATCTTAGCATGATTAGATGAAGTAGCCACAATTGATTGCTTAGTCGATCGTCAAGATATGGCAGTGCCTCCACAGGTAAACACATAACCTGTTTGAGACCGAGCCTTGTGTGGATCGGTTAAATACCCAGCATCGGCATAACCAACAAGATCGGGACTGCAATTGTTGCCATAAAATAAGCCCATATCGGTAGTCCCTTTTAGATACCACAATATGTGTTTGATCCCATTCCAATGTCTCCTTGTGGGAGCAGAGCTATATCTTGCTAAGACATTAACTGAAAAAGTTATGTCAGGCCTTGTAGTATTAGCAAGATACATTAGTGCACCAATTGCACTAAGATATGGTACTTCAGGACCAAGTAGCTCTTCATTCTCTTCTTGAGGTCGGAATGGATCCTTGTTCACATCAAGTGATCAAACAACCATTACTTAATGGATGTGCTCCATCCATGTAAAACCGTTTCAATACCTTTTCTATGTAGGCAGATTGATGAACAAAAATTCCGTTCGCCAAATGTTCAATTTGCAAACCAAGACATAATTTTGTTGTAACGACCCGACCGGTCGTTTCGCATGCTAGCGCTCCGTTCAGTAGTCGGAGGCCATGAACAGCTTCATTTCCGGTATTATGACTTGTACGCGTGGTCGGAATTGAATTTCGGGAAGTTCGGAGTTGATTTGGGAAGAGAATCCTCATTTCGGAAGCTTAAAGTTGAAAGAATGAACTAGGACTGGAATTTTGAGTAAACGACCTCGGAATCGGGAGCTGAAGGTTCCAACAGGTTCGTATGATGATTTCAGACTTGAGCGTATGCCCGGGTCGGGTTTTGGATAACCCGGGAGCGGTTTGGCGCCTAATGTGGAAGTTAGCATTTTAGAAGGAATTTCTTAAGTTTGGCTTGAAGTGCATTTCAGTGTTATCGATGTCCGTTTGGGATTCCGAGTCTGGGAATAGCTCCGTATGGTGATTCTGGAGTTGGGAGCGCGATCGGAAGTGAATTCGGAGGTCCGTAGGTCATTTTGAATCCATTTGGCTAAAGATAGAAATTTGAAGGTTTTTGGGAAGTTTGACCGGAGGTTGACTTTTTGATATCGGGGTCGGGATCCAATTCCGAAAGTTGGAGTAGGTCTGTAATGCCAAATATGATTAGTGTGCAAAATTTGAGATCAATCGGACGTGATTTGATAGGTTTAAACATCGGAAATAGAAGTTGGAAAGTTCAAAGTTCATAAAGCTTGAATCGGGGTGTAATTCATGGTTTTAGCGTTGTTTGTTATGATTTGAGGCCTCGAGCAAGTCCGTAATGTGTTTTGGGACTGGTTGGTATGATTGGTTGGTGTCCCGGGGGCCTCGGGTGGATTCCAGGTGGTTAACGGATCGAAATTGGAATTTGGAAGAGAGCTGAAGGCATCTGGTTGCTGGTGTTTTCGCTTCTGCGGTTGGTTGCCGCAGAAGCGAACGGGGAGCCGCAGATGCGGTTTTGGAGCTGCAGATGCGATTTTTGGTCCAAAGCTTGAGGACCGCAGATGCGGTCGAAATTCCGCAGAAGCGGAACCGCATCTGCGGAGGGGCATCGCAGAAGCGAGAAAGGGCGGCATGGGAAGGAGCCGCAGAAGCGGCCTTTGGACCGCATAAGCGGAACCGCTGATGCGGCATGGCTTCCGCAGAAGCGGA
This sequence comes from Nicotiana attenuata, assembly GCF_001879085.1. Taxonomy (NCBI): domain Eukaryota; kingdom Viridiplantae; phylum Streptophyta; class Magnoliopsida; order Solanales; family Solanaceae; genus Nicotiana; species Nicotiana attenuata. The sequence continues at coordinate 46 of NW_017701546.1, read as the reverse complement.
AATGACTGGAAGCAGAACCTTGTTTTAAATCGTGGCATTGAGTCCT
>NW_017701545.1:0-1904 GCF_001879085.1 Nicotiana attenuata | reverse complement strand
TACATATCCACTTGTGGACTTGGAATCAGTTGATCCGGTGATCCAATTTGCATCACAGTATCCCTCAATGACCGCAGGATATTTATTGTAATGCAAAGCAAAGTCCTGGGTATGTACTAAATACCCCAAAACTCGTTTCATGGCCATCCAATGAGATTGGCCTGGATTGCTCGTATATCGACTCAATTTACTTATAGCACAAGCTATATCTGGTCGTGTACAATTCATGATGTACATTAAGCAACCCAACACACGAGCATAATCCAATTGTGATATGCTCTGGCCTTTGTTCTTTGCTAATGCAAGATTCACATCAATTGGAGTCTTTGCAATTTTAAAGCCCAAGTGCTTGAATTTTTCAAGTACTGTCTTAATATAATGAGATTGTGACAATGCTAGACCTTGAGAAGTCTTATGGATCTTAATTCCCAGAATTAAATCAGCAACTCCCAAGTCTTTCATATCAAACTTGCTAGTTAGCATACGCTTAGTAGCATTTATGTTAGCAATGTCATTACTCATTATGAGCATATCATCCACATATAAGCAAACAATGACTATGTGATTTGGAACATTTTTAATGTACACACATTTATCACATTCATTTATCTTAAATCCATTAGACAACATTGTTTGGTCAAATTTAGCATGCCATTGTTTGGGTGCTTGTTTTAATCCGTAAAGGGACTTAACAAGTCTACAGACCTTCTTTTCTTTACCTGGAACCACAAACCCTTCAGGTTGTTCCATGTAAATTTCTTCCTCCAACTCTCCATTCAAGAAGGCCGTCTTAACATCCATTTGATGAATTTCAAGACCATAAACTGCAGCTAACGCTACTAACGTTCGTATGGATGTAATTCTTGTAACTGGAGAGTATGTATCAAAATAGTCAAGACCTTCTCGTTGTCTATACCCTTTGACCACAAGTCTTGCCTTATACTTGTCAATAGTGCCATCATCTTTCATTTTCCTCTTAAAGATCCATTTAGAACCCAACGGTTTATTTCCAGGAGGAAGATCAACCAATTCCCATGTATGGTTGTTCAGTATGGATTCTATTTCACTATTGACCGCCTCTTTCCATAACAATGATTCCGAAGAAGACATAGCTTCTTTAAATGTTTGAGGCTCATTTTCCAATAAGAAAGTCACAAAATCTGGTCCAAATGAAGTAGACGTTCTTTGACGTTTACTACGTCTTGGATCTTCTTGGTTAAGTGTACTTTCTTTTGTTTCTTCCCGAGGTCGTTTAGATCCTTCACCAATCGACTCACATTCCTTTTTATACGGATATATATTTTCAAATAACTCAGCATTATCTGATTCTATAACCGTATTATTATAATGTCGGGATTTTCTGATTTATGAACCAGAAATCGATATGCTTTACTATTAGTTGCATATCCTATGAAAACACAATCAACGGTTTTCGGTCCTATTTTTACCCTTTTGGGTTTAGGAACTTGCACTTTTGCCAAACACCCCCACACTTTAAAATAATTCAAGTTGGGCTTCCTTCCTTTCCATTTTTCATATGGAATGGATTGTGTTTTGCTATGGGGTACTCGATTTGGTATTCGGCTAGCCGTAAGAATGGCTTCCCCCCACAAGTTCTGTGGCAAACCAGAACTTATCAATAATGCGTTCATCATCTCCTTTAATGAACGATTCTTTCTTTCTGCAATCCCATTGGATTGGGGCGTGTAAGGGGCCGTTGTTTGATGAATAATTCCATATTCTAAACATATTTGTTCAAAAGGAGATTCATATTCACCACCCCTATCACTTCTTATCATTTTGATTTTCTTATTAAGTTGCGTTTCAACTTCATTTTTGTATTGCTTGAATGCGTCTATTGCTTCATCTTTACTATTAAGTAAGTAAACATAGCAATATCGAGT
>NW_017701544.1:0-1904 GCF_001879085.1 Nicotiana attenuata | reverse complement strand
TGACGTGATTCGGACCTAAATTGCTAAATTTGATACTTGATGAGGTTTGAGAAAAAGTTCTTGATTTTGAGGTTTGGTTCATTGTTATTGAGGTTATTTTGGCGATTTGGTCGCACGGATAAGTTCGTATGATGTTGTTGAGTTAGTACGTGTGTTTGGTTAGGAGCCCCGAGGGCTCGGTGTGTTTCGGATGTGTTTCGGAAGGTTTCGGACTTAAGAAAAATTACAGGTTTTCAGCTGTTTGGTTTCTGATGTTTCCTTCTTTGAGTTCGCGGGAGAACCCTCGCGAACGCGATGCTTTAAATTATGACGAAGGAAAATCCTTCTACGCGAACGCGTAGCTCAGAGCGTGAACGCGAAGCAATGGGGGGCTTATACCTTCACGAACGTGGTCCTGGCCACACGAACGCAAAGGCCAAAGTGGGCCTGGGCAGGGGGAGGGGTAATTACCCTACGCGAACGCGACCCATTGGCCGCGAATGCGAGGGCTCAAGGAGATCCTTCTCCGCGAACGCGAGCCCATTTACGCGAACGTGAAGGTTTAACCAGCCTTACCCATCGCGAACGCCAAGGGTATGTCGCGATCGCGAAGGGCAATTTTGCCCAGTGATTTTAAAAGACTCAAAACAGAACACTTACGGAATTTTATCAAAATTTCACAAACCCCTTCTTCTCCAAAGCTCTTAGGCGATTTTTGAAGCATTTCTTCATCAAAACTTTTTGGGTAAGTAATCTTTAACTTGTTTTCTTCATTTTCCATTAACACCCATTAGATTTCTCGACCTAAATCATGTGAATAAGGGTAGAAAAGTAGGGATTTGGGTAGAACTAGGGTTTTTTGTATAATTGTGATTTAGACCTCGTTTTGGGATTGAATTCTGAAAATAATTATATATTTGGGCTTGTGGGTGAATGGGTGATTTAATTTTGGTTCGAACTTCGTGTTTTGACCAAGCGGGCCCGGGGTCGATTTTTGGGTTTTTGGGAAGAATGATTAGAAAGCTATAATTAAGCATTGGAATTGGATTGTTTAGCATTTATTGATGCTATTAAGTCGATTGTGTATAGATTCGATTGGGTTGGAGCCGAATTTGAAAGGAAAAGCGGTGTTTGAGGCTTGAGTTGGCCGTGGAAGTTCGAGGTAAGTGTTTGGTCTAACCTTAGCTTGAGGGATTAGGAGTTGAGTCCTATTTTCTATGTGGTAACTGTTGAGTACGACATATAGGCATGGTGACGAGTATCTATACGTTGGTGTCTAGCATGCCCGTGAGTCTTTATATTGTGATTATCATGACTTCGTTGTATCTTTCATGCCTTGGTGATGGTTTCTAATTGTTGTATAAAGTTTGTGGAAAGAATTGTGACCTAAGAACATTGAGGAGCGTTGGCTCAAGTTGTATATTGTGAAGGTATAAGTGATAATTGAACCTCTATAGCATTGGCTCGAGTTGTGAAGTGAATTGTGAAGTAAAAGTGAGAAAGAGAAGAGATCATTATGTTGTCACCCTTGCCGGGCTATTGTTGATTTATTTGTTATCTCTGTGGATGTTATTGATGTCGTTCCCTTGCCGGGATTCTTATTGCAAATTTCCTTTTATTTCCTTGCCCTATTGTTTGTGATTGTTGTTTGGGTGAGGAAGAGAGTTAAAGCACGAAGGATGATGTCGTGCATTGTTTGTTTTGTGAGGAAAGAGTGTAAAGCACGAAGAGTGATGCCGTGCCGCACGATGTACCATTCCGTTCCTATTATATTGATTCCATGGTGAGGAAAGAGTGTAAAGCACGAAGGGTGATGTCGTGCCGCATGATGTACCATTCCGTGCCTATTGTATTGATTCTTATGGTGAGGACGAGAGTAAAAGCACGAAGGGTGGTGCCGTGCACTTGTCCTTGATTTTCCTGAT
>NW_017701543.1:0-1904 GCF_001879085.1 Nicotiana attenuata | reverse complement strand
CTTCGGACAAGAGTCTACTTCTGCGGAAATTCCTGGGCCGGCTGGGGCCACTTTTGCGGGCATTTTACCGTTTCTGCGATCACGCTTCTGCGGAGGAGGGGCCGCACCTGCGGAATTCATGCTGCCCTCCCTTGGCCGCATCTGCGAGACTTAGCTCGCACCTGCGGCTGGCCAACCGCAGGTGCGGTTTTTACAATCTCGGGAGCTTCAGCTGTTGCTTCAACTCCCAAAATGGTCTGAGGCTCTTCTGATTTACTCTTGGGGCCCCTGAGGCCCCGCCCGAACATACCCACAAATCTGGAATCATTAAACGGACTCGCTCGAACTCTCGGAATTCCCAAAACAACTTTAAAACTAAGAATCACACCCCAAAACCAATTGAATCAAACTTAAGAACTTCAAGTTCTTCGATTTACTTCCAATGCGTCGAAACGTACTTAAACTACTCGAAATGACACCAAATTTTGCGTGTAAGTCTTAAATGACATTACTGAACTATTCCCCATCTCGGATTTTTGTTTGGACCGCGATATCACCAAAAAACGCTCCAAAACCAAAATTTAAAAACTTATAAAACCTTCAAGAACCAACTTTCACTATTAGGCGCCAAAACGCTCCCGGGTCATCCAAAACCTGATGCGAGCATACGCCCAAGTCTGAAATTATCATACAAACCTGTTGGAACCGTCAAATCCCGATTCCCAGGTCGTTTACTCAAAATGTTGACCGAAGTCAAACTTGGCCTTTTAAGCCAACCTTAAGGAACCAAATATTCCGATTTCAACCCAAACTATCCCAAATCCCGAGCCAACCATCCCTGCAAGTCATAAATCAGTAAGCAAGTATGGCGAGTCTCATTTAGGGTAAAGGGGTTCTATGGATCGTTACACAAATAAAGCAGACAAAAAAATCACAGCCTACTGTGATGCTGATTGGGCAGCCTGTCCACATTCTCACAAATCTATAACAGGCTTCCTTGTCAAGCTTGGTAACTCACTAATATCTTAGAATTCCAAGAAACAAAGTACTATATCTAGAAGCTAAGCTGAGTCAGAATATAGAAGTCTAGCCTCCACAACTGTAGAACTAACATGGATTTTGGGGCTGTCCAAAGAAGTTGGAACAAAAGGTGGAGCTTCTAGTTGAGATTTACATTGACAGCAAAACAACAATTAAAATAGCAGCCAATCCAGTGTTCCATGAGAACCAAGCACATAGAGATTGACTGCCACTTTGTAAGAGAAAAAAATACAAAAGGGACTGATAAGAACCAAGTACATTCCCACCAAAGAGCAACCAACAGATTTGCTAACCAAAGGGCTAAGCAGAGTTCAACACAAATATCTTTGTTCCAAGCTAGGGATGCTTAGTGTGTTCGCACCACCTAGCTAGAGGGGGAGTGTTAAGAGTATCAAGTCTTAAAGCAATAGTTGTACTTTGTATTATTTAGGTTGGTTAGTTATTATAAGTAAGTAGTCAGTGTAGAGGTTAATTAGTTGGTGACAACTAAACATATGGGGTGAATATAGGAGTCACGTGTATTTCATTTTTCTTTACTAACTTCAATGAAACAGTTTCATAACAGAGCCTTCTTCCTCTTTTCTTCTTCTATCTTTGCATGTCATCTTCTTCATCTGTCTTTCTCTTAATTCTTCAATTACGAGCAGAGCCATGTGGTATCCCCAATTCCACTTTTTTGACATTTTTCCTGCTATATTGAATTTAAGTTTTGTTTAAGTCAACAATATTATCTATATCTTTCTAGCTTGAACATAGAAATACAATATAGCACCAACTAATAACATTTGTTTTATGAAATAATAACCGAATGAAAAGAGAAATGCCTAATAGAACACCAAGATATACAAGCAAATAGGATGTATGGATTCATACATATTCAATAT
>NW_017701542.1:0-1905 GCF_001879085.1 Nicotiana attenuata | reverse complement strand
TTATTTTCTTTTCTTCTTCTTTCCCGTTGGTATTTCTGGGTTCCAAAGAGGGTGACCAAAGAAGCGTAACCGGCTCAAAGGGTTTACGAAGGGTTGATAGTGTTTGGGTAGCGAGAAGGAAAGCCTTCGTCATCTCAATTGCACAAAAGCCATCATCGCAGGAGGCCTAGACATAGTACCTTTTGACTGCATCTGCATTGACTGGAGTTTCAGGGTCATTTCCTTCGATGTCTCCCAGATACAGTGCTCCTCTTGGCAACATCTTTCGAATTATGTATGGACCTTTCCAATTAGGGGCAAACTTCCCTTTTGCTTCCTGGTGATGAGGGAGAATGCGTCTGAGTACCAGCTGTCCCACCTCAAAATTCCTGGGACGCACTTTCTTGTTATAGGCGCGGGCCTATTCTTTAGTTGGTTATAACTGCCCGTGACAAACTGCGGCCATCCGTTTTTCATCAATTAATGGCAATTGCTCTAGTCGGGTCTTAACCCACTCACTATCCTCAATCTCCGCTTCAACGATTATTCGGAGTGAAGGAATTTCTACTTCTGCAGGTATGACAGCTTCAGTACCGTAAACCAACAAGTACGGTGTTGCTCCAATTGATGTACGTACTATAGTACGATACCCGAGTAATGCGAAAGGTAGCTTTTCATGCCACCGCCTGGAGCTTTGAATCATCTTTCTCAAAATCTTCTTGATGTTCTTATTTGCTGCTTCAACGGCACCGTTGGCTTTTGGCCGATAAGGAGTAGAGTTTCTATGCGTTATCTTGAATTATTCACATACCTCTCCCATCAGACGACTGTTCAAATTCTCAGCATTGTCGGTAATGATAGTTGCAGGAATGCCAAAGCGGCAAATGAGATTGGAGTGCACAAAGTCTACCACAGCTTTCATGGTGACCGACTTAAGAGTGATGGCCTCAACCCATTTCGTGAAATAGTCAATTGCCACCAATATAAATCTATGCCCATTCGAAGCTTTTGGCTCAATCGGCCCAATGACATCCATACCCCAAGCAACAAATGGCCAAGGTGCTGACATCGGATGGAGTTCTGTTGGAGGTGCATGAATCAAATCACCGTGCACCTGACATTGATGGCATTTTCGAACAAAGCTGAAACAGTCCTTTTCCATAGTTATCCAGTAATACCCGACTCGCAAAATTTTCTTTGCCAGCACATCACCATTCATATGAGGTCCGCATACTCCTGCATGCACTTCATGCATAATTCTTCCAGCTTCTTCAGCATCAACACATCTTAGTAGGTTGAGGTCCGGGGTCCTTTTATACAAAACATCACCGCTTAAGAAGAAACCGCTCGCATGCCGTCTAATGGTTCTCTTCTGATCTCCAGTGGCTTGCTCGGGGTATTCTTGTGTTTTCAGAAATCTCTTGATATCATGATACCAGGGCTGAATGTTGGGTTCCGCCTCGACCGCATTACAATACCCGTGCTTTTCTTTGATTTGAATCTCCAGAGGGTCAATATGGGCATTGCCCGGGTAAGGCAGCATTGAAGCTAGAGTGGCGAGTGCATCGGCTAGTTCATTGTGACACCGAGGGATATACCTGAACTCTACCGACTTGAAGCGATTGGTGAGATCTTCCACATGCTGTCGATAGGGAACGAGCTTAAAATCTCGAGTCTCCCACTCTCCCTGGGCTTGCCGGATAATCAAATCAGAGTCCCCCATGATTAATAAATCTTCAACATCTTGGTCAATTGCCATATCCATGCCTATGATGCAGGCTTCGTACTCAGCCGTATTGTTTGTGCAGAAGAATCGGAGCCTTGCTGTAGCTGGGTAGTGCTGACCATTGGGTGATATCAAGATTGCCCCAATGCCTACACCTCTTGCATTTACTGCTCCGTCAAAGATACTTTTCCAAGCACGAG
>NW_017701541.1:0-1905 GCF_001879085.1 Nicotiana attenuata | reverse complement strand
TGGGTTTCAATTTCGAGTGTGTTTGGGTTCAATCGAGTCTGTTCTGGTTGTTTTGTTGGTTGCTGTTCATCTGTCATTCATTCCTGGGCCGTAGTGATGCAATTTTGGCTTTCAAACTGATCCTATTGTTGTGTTGCTGCTGGTTTTCAACTGCTGGTTGTTGTTTGCCACTGCTGATTCCTTCTCCCTTTATTTTGCTTCGATTCCAGGTACATTTTCTTGCCTCAAGTGATCTGGAAGTTTGAATCAATATGTACGAACAACCTTTGGAATTAAATGATGAAGAAGTGCTTGGTTTTCACATGAATTTTTCCTATAGTCGTTATTAGCTTTAATACTTAGCTGTGATACTCATTTGGACAAGTATCTATTTGTATAATTAGAACTGTTCGCACTGTTATTAAATTGAACTACTGGACTGTTTTTCCTTCCTTCAGAAATTGTGCAAGTAGGATATTCAATGATGTTAGCTTAGTGTAGTTGATTTGGTTTTGGTTGGAATTTAAAAGAAAATATTAGTTGATATTTTGTTAACTGGGATTTAAAAGGAAATGTTAGTTTGAGTTTTCATGAAGATAGTTATAGGTGCACTATGCCTACATCATTCTTAGTGGCCTCAAGCCTTCACCACGTTCAAATGCATTTTCTTTTTCTTTTAAAAGATGTATGTCACTGTTGTTCATATGAACATGATTATTTACATAAACACAGTGTCAATGTTGAGCTATTAGGATTGTTTACATGAATAGAACTAGTATACACATATCCTGATTATTTCATCTATATTTATATTAGCTTCTTAGTTTTAAAAGAGGTATGGCAAATATGACTTTACTACCAAGACCTTCGAAACTGGGTCCATAAAATCATGCTAAACCCAAGCCCGTTTAAGTGTGTTAAGCTCAGGCCCATAAAATCACAAGCCAAAAAAAAATCCTTGGCTTAAAAGGACTTTCGAAACTGGGGCTTTTCACAAGCCTAGGCTGGACAGCTTCATCTTCACACGCACTGGGCCCTAAAACAATTAATATTGGGCCTGGGCTAGATTTTAGGTCCAATGTGTTAGAGACTCTGAAATTTTGTTTTAAGTAATGGGTTAAACTATAATGTCATTCGGGCCTTCCCAAGTTAAGTGGCAAATTTGAACTAAGAGGTTTCCCTCTTGTTTGAATTTGGACTTGAATTTGAGGCCCAAAATTCCTTGAATGTTATTAATAGTAGCTCATTAATAATACTAATTACTTAAGGCCCTTTTAGAGGTAACACTTAGTAGAAAATAATAGTCCATTTTAGGATGGCCTTTAAAAATAAAACGAGGTGCGCCACGCCAAATAAAACTCATAAATTGTGTGGCCCTCTTTAAATGTTTATATTAAAATACGTAGAATTGGGACGTGCCATTTAGCGAATTTTCATGGCCTCCCGCAAAGTTAATAAAACGTTAGTTGCTTTAGGCGCGCTTTTTAATAATGTTACCTTCCTAAATACGGGTGTGCATTTCATGCAACCCAAATCCAAATCCCAAAATGTTGAATAAAATGTGTCGAGGATCCGGGTGCATTTCATGTGACGTGATCCAAAAATATGTTTTAAACGACGTTCACTTTCTTAAAAAGTTTTAATTGAAAGCGGTGAATAATTCTAAAATTGCACTATAGGATAACATGTACAAAAATTATATTTTTAGCCATTTATAATAGTTTAAGTGACCGTGCTAGAACCACGGGATTCGGGGGTGCCTAACACCTTCCCTCGGGTCAACAGAATTCCTTACTTAGAATTTCTGGCTCGCAGACTCCAATTGGAAAGTCGAAAATTTTCCTCGATTTGGGATTCAAGTTAAACCGGTGACTTGGGACACCAAAAGCCAAACCTATCCCAAGTGGCGACTCTAAATAAATAAAT
>NW_017701540.1:0-1905 GCF_001879085.1 Nicotiana attenuata | reverse complement strand
CTCCGAGGAGGTGGAAACCAAATCGGGGGCGCTGTGAACTCTGCTTCCGCGACACAGAAACTGAAAATTCCTGAGCTAAAGCCATATAGTGGAGCTAGGAATGCCAAGGAAGTGGAGAACTTCATCTTTGACGTCGAACAGTATTTCGATGCGGTTGGGGGCCTAGAAGAAGCTAAAAAGGTAGCAACTGCTGCCATGTATCTTCAGGGCGATGCTAAGCTCTGGTGGCGGGTGAAGTACGAAGCCATCAAGGCCGGTGAAGATACTCTCGAGACATGGGCAGAACTGAAGGCAGCCATACGCCTACAATTCTTCCCCGAAAATGTTGAATACAATGCAAGGAGAAAACTACGGGAGCTCCGCCAGACAAAATCAGTGCGGGACTACGTGCGGGAATTCTCCGTGCTCATGCTAAGCATACGCGACATGGGGGACAAAGACAAGCTCTTTACCTTCCTGGAAGGGTTGAAACCCTATGCCCGTGTGGAGCTACAAAGACAGAGGGTAGATACCCTTCCCAAGGCGATCCAAGCAGTTGAATGCCTTGGGGACTACCAAATGGAAGCTCGGAAGGACAGGCCCCAACCGCCTGCCCGAGCGGGATTCAAAGGGGGCCAGCCTAGCAATGGTGGCCCTAGCAAAAATGGGGGGATCGGAACTCAAACAAATCTAGAGCTCCTTCCTCCGGCAGCAACAGTGCTGCGCCAAACAACAATGATCGGGCGAGAAAGCCTCCTTCAGGATGCCGTCATTGCGGCAGTCCACATTGGAACAATGAGTGCCCACATGCACAGATGAATGCCCATCAGGCTATTGATGATGGGACTGATGACGACTCAGACGATGCGGACCAGACTGAACCAGTAGGTGCCTTCAATGCAATTGTGGGTTCCATTTCTGAGGCATTAGCGGAGACCAGTGCTGGTATTCGTAAGAAGAAGGACCCATGTCCTGTCACCAGGAAAGGGAAAAAGAAGGCGAATGAAGAGACTCCTCTTAAACAAGAGAGGACCTTAATGTTCGTCGAGATGAAGGTGAATGGCAAGCCCATTCGGGCTATGATAGACACGGGTGCTACCCACAACTACTTAGCCTCGACTCAGGTGGAGCGCCTTGGACTAGTTGTAGGGAAAGGTAAAGGTAGCGTCAAAGCTATCAACTCACCTCCCCAGCCAGTGGGTGGAATAGCTAAAGAAGTACCTGTGAAGCTTGGGCCTTACGAAGGAAAATTCAACCTGCGAGTGGTGATCATAGATGACTTCGAGTTGATTGTTGGGCTGGAATTCTTAAGGCAAACCAACACCATGCCTGTACCATTTGCAGACATGCTACTGATGATGGGTACCAATAGGGCCAAGCCCTGCATTATCCCGTTCCTGCCCATGAAGATGGCCGTTGAGAACATCTCGGCCTTGCAGTTGAAGAAGGGGGTCAAAAGGAATGAACCTACGTTCCTGGCAACCCTCTGCATTGAAGATATAGAACGCTCCTCGGGTCCCATTCCTGAACCCGTGAAGGAGTTACTACTGGAGTTTGAAGATGTCATACCACAAGACATGCCAAAGCGGCTCCCGCCTAGGCGCACTGTGGACCATGAAATTGAGTTGGTGCGGGCGCGAAGCCACCGTGCCCGGGCGCCGTTACACGAATGTCACACCGAACTCGACCGACGCTCGGAGACAATTGACAGAAATGCTAGATACAGGGATCATTGTACCCTCCAAGTCCCCATATGGGTCCCCTGTTCTATTCTAAAAGAAACATGATGGCAGCCTGCGACTCTGTGTGGATTATCGAGCTCTAAACAAAATCACCGTGAAGAACAAGTACCCTATTCCCCTAATGGCGGACTTGTTTGATAGACTGGGTGCTGCTACGGTGTTCACCAAGATAGATCTGAAGACA
>NW_017701539.1:0-1905 GCF_001879085.1 Nicotiana attenuata | reverse complement strand
AGCCTTGCCCCCGGTTTCCTTGGTTCCCATTGTTCCATCCACCTTGATTGTTATTGTTGCCCCAATTGTTGTTATTACCATTCCAATTCCCTTGGTTGCCTTGATTGTTGTTCTGATTGCCCCAGTTGTTATTTTGATTATTGTTCCCCCAATTACCATTGTTTTGTTGTTGATTGCCCCAATTGCCCTGGGGTCGCCACTGTTGTTGGTTGGAAGAGTTGCCCCGTTGGCCTTGAAAATTGTTTACATATTGTACCTCTTCATTTTGCTCATCATAGCCATCATTTTGAAACCCAACAATCATCATCAAATTGCTCAGAATTTCCTTGGTTTTGTTGCCTTCGTTGCCTTCTCTTGTTGACAAGCATATTCACACCCTCCATGGAATTCACTTGGCGAGGATTTTGGACTTGTTGCAACTGTGCCTTAGCCAATTGGTTCATAGTAGTTGTCAACTCCGCTATAGCTTGCCCATGGTCATGTAATTCCTTATGCAAATGAATAACCGTAGGGTCACCTTGAGGAATATTGGCCCTACTTTGCCATGCGGAGGATGTATCCACCATCTCATCAAGAACGGCACAAGCTTCATCATATGTTAATTTCATAAAATTACCCCCAGCGAGTTGATTGACTATGCATTAATTTGTAGTATTGATGCCCCGGTAGAAAGTTTGTTGCAACATATTCTCCGTCATGTCATTATTGGGGCATTCCTTCACCATTGTTCTATACCGCTCCCAAATCTCATGCAATGGTTCCGTGGGCTCTTGCTTGAAGGCCAATATCTCATCTCGAAGTGCCGCCATGTGCCCGGGTGAGAAAAATTTAGCAATAAACTTATCCGCCAACTCATCCCAAGTTGTGATGGAATGGTTGGGGAGTCTCTCGAGCCAATCCAATGCTTTCCCCCTAAGTGAGAAGGGAAAAGCCTCTACCTAAGATCATCCTCGGACACATATCTGCTTGCTACCCCAACATGTATCCACGAACCCCTTGAGATGTTTGTAGGCGTTTTGATCCACAGCGCCTGTGAAATACCCACGCTGCTCAAGTAAGGTCAACATCACATTGTTTATCCGAAAATTGCCCGCCCGGATTCTGGGAGGGATAATAGCACTTGCATAGCCTTGGTTCGATAGCACCCGAGGAACCGCTCTTGGAGGTGGCGGAGGAGGGTCTGGAATGTTTTCATTAGCATTGGCCTGGCGGCCTCGTCGTGGTCCGGGAGGTACAAAAGGCACCTCGTCATCTCCAATGTCATCTACCTCCTCCCCCGCAAGCACGTTTCCAAGAGGGTCATTAGCATTTAAAGCCATTTTGGTACCTGTAGTATTGACACACATAAATTAGTAACAAGAAGGAAAGAAGAGCAAAACACAAAACTAACTAAATAAATAGCCAAAACCGTTAGCTCGCCGGCAACGGCGCCAAAAAGTGATCGTTGCCAACTCCGCACTACTAATAAGTAGCAAGAGAGGGTCGCAATAGATTTTACCCGATTTTGGGTCGGGATCGATATCCACAGAGAGCTAGAATTGGAGTCGAGTATCTATTTAGGTTGGAATTGCGTATTTGTTCCAAATATCACTTCTATTCATTTTTGGTTTTTCTTTATATTCTACTATGATCAAACTACAAATTATAATTGCAACTAAATTAAACTAAGAGTAAATTGCCACAAGTTGTATCTAATGGTTTAAAAGGCACTAGGGTAGTGACTTTCACCTAGGTGGCCAATTGACGGGTACTTGCATCCAAGGCACGATTGACATGATTGGGGAATATGTTATAACCGTTGCTCGATACTACCCACTCTACACCTCTCGGTAGAAAGAGTGATTTTGTCCAATTGACTTTCTCAAGACCAATTGGGTATGCATATATGTCAAAGAAACTAGGGTT
>NW_017701538.1:0-1906 GCF_001879085.1 Nicotiana attenuata | reverse complement strand
TTTTTTTTTTTTGAGTTCTGTGTTGCAATTTCTTCTAGAGTCTGTCAGTCCATTTTGAGTCTTGTTTAGTTTTGACAATGTTTAAGTCTGTAAGGAAGTCATTGTAATCGGATGTTTCTATCTTGTTTATTTTATAATATTTGAAGAAATTTGAAGAAAAACAAAAAAATGTGTCCTTTTATTTTGCATTTGTCCCCAGAACTACGCTTGGTCTGATTCATGCGGCGTCATGATACGTAGGCAATCCCTGTAGGATTCGATCATAACCATAAAAAAAGAAGAGTGGAAATAAAAGAAATTGAGAGGAAAGAAATAATGGCAAAACAGGAGAGGAAAAAACAATGCGAGAATAAAAGAAGGGAAAAGAACCAACAAAGAAAGGTGGGAATAAAAAGGAAAGAGAGAAAGAAAAATGCAAAATGAAAAGAATTAGTGAAAGCCGGGATGAAGCAAGCAGTCGTTCAAATGCATAATAGAAATGGTTAACTGCTTAGGTACATTGCATCCCCAACGTGCGGTTGCCTACCTGTTAAGCTCTTAATCGCTAACAAGTTTGCTTGTTGTCATCAAGTACAGGCAGGTGGTTAGTTTGTTCGGCATTCTGGCAATCCACCCGTACAACACCAGGTCTAAACACAAGTTGATCAGGGCCGACCAAGAACTGGACGCAAGTGTTATTGATCCGTCAAGAGAGGGGGAAGAGTCTGAGGTTAACCTGAAAGAGGAGCTACATAAGTTGAAGCACCAAATGGCCGAAATGTACCAAGCATGGGTGAAAGGGCACCCCCCACCTCATACCCTGCCAACCCCCTTTCATCCCACCACTAGCTCAATCCCAAGAACCTCCCACTGTTGATTCATCCCCACAACATGCACCAAGCTTCACCCACTACCACCACTATCATGGTACCACTTCCCAAACCCCACAAGCACCACCAGCCAAAACAATCCCTTACCCCCTCCACCAACCACCCCTGTTTTCGTAGCACCCCCGCCAGCTACACTCCATCGATCCTCCAGTGAGCCATTATTCCAGACCCAAGATAATCAGTACTATCCCCCAAAACCTACTTTCAAGGCCCCAGATCATCACTCTTACACTCCTCGTTTCGACCTCCCTGTTGAGACGGAGAAACCGCCTAAAAACCCGGAACAGGAAGAGATGTTCAGGAAGGTAAGAAGCCTGGAACAATCGTTCAGAAACATGCGGGGATTGGGAGGCTAGGTGAGCGTAGCCTACAAAGATCTATGTCTATTTCCTGATGTTCAATTGCCTGTTGGATTCAAGATGCCTAAATTCGACCTATATGACGGGCACGGAGACCCGGTGGCCCACTTGAGAGGATTCTGTAGCAAAATGAGAGGAGCTGGTGGTAGAGATGAGCTGTTAATGTCATACTTCAACCAGGGTCTGAGTGGCGGGCGTTAGAGTGGTACACACATCAAGATCACAGCAGATGGTATACTTGGGATGATTTGGCCCAAGCATTTGTGCGGCACTTCCAATACAACATAGAAATCGTTCCAAATCGTATGTCGCTGACTAAGATAGAGAAGAAGCCAGGAGAAAGTTTCAGAGAATATGGTTTTCGCTGGAGAGAACAAGCGGCAAGAGTCAACCCTCCAATGGAGGAAAATGAAATGGTGGAGTACTTTCTGCAGGCTTTGGAGCCTACTTACTTTGGCCATCTGATATCGGCCATTGGCAAGTCGTTCAACGAGGTAGTAAAGATGGGCGGCATGGTGGAAGAAGGGCTTAAGACAAGCAAAATCATGAGCTACTCGGCCATCAAAGCAACCACCCAAGCCATCCAAAATGGTACTGGAGGAGTGATCGAAAAGAAGAAGAAAGAGGATGTTGCAACAGTTGATTCAGGATCATGGCTTGGTCCGAGGGGGCACGACC
>NW_017701536.1:0-1907 GCF_001879085.1 Nicotiana attenuata | reverse complement strand
GGGGGCGTCGCCCCTCGGGGGTGGAGCACTCGTAAAACGCCCCCTGGACTTATGTGTGGGGCTTAGTTCTGTGAGACTTACGCCTCGGCCGTCGGGGCTTACGCCCAACTCCCAACGTACTAGGCTCACCTAATAGAACTTTATGCAATTATGTGTAACTAACCTTGTAAATCATCAGTTTTTTCTTAATAAATCGTTGACTATTCAAAATTACTCTTTTCTTAATCATAAATCATTAAGTTGAGAGTATTTTATGTTCATAATTAAAATAAGAATTATTGCATGTTATCCACTAAGACTGCTATGATAGTAGATTTTACATAAATCTTTCATTTAAAAGTATTTATTTATTAACTTTTGTTATGTCTTTATTATATTAATTCATAATTTTTTTTATAATTATTTTCCTAAATATTTTTTTCCACGTTTACGAGATACAATACTTATTAATTTAATAGTTCAGTGTTAGCTAGTAACTATTTACAAATAATTAGTTATCATGATATAGTATGGTGAATTATGTGTCACTTTATTAACTTGTTGAAACTTAAAAATAAATTATACTAGAGAATCATATTTAAATTATGAATTATATTTTTATATAAATTCTCTTTCAAATAGAAAGCATATTAAATAAAAGGAGTATTTAAAAAAAATATCAAATTATAATATCGAAATTTTTTCAAGATTCATTACTCGTTAAGAGATACATATAAGATTTCGCATCGAATAAATTACTTTTGATGTTTGAATTGTAACGACGTTGCAACTAATTTGCATATTGTGATATATGTCATACTTTTTGTATTATTCATAGTTGAATTAAAATTTATAAATATTTTAAATAGATTATTTGTTATAATTTTGTGATTTTAATGTAATTTTTATGATTATTTTTAATTTTATACTATCTTAAAATTCTTGAAATTAGTAAAATTTAAAGATCCCTGGGACTTACGCCCCATGTCTCAGGGCTTACGCCTCGCCTCGTCCGAGGTAAAACGCCTCGCCTCACGCCCCCACCTTTTAAAACATTGTGAACTATATATATGTTAATGCATTTATATCGCCATTATGAAGTTTGAATTTTGGTCCTTTACTATATTCAGCATATGTTAGCAAGGTATTCATTTTAAAGCAAATTCTAAAAATAATTTATTTAACTAATCAAGCTCAAAATATTATTTTTTGCAATTGTGACTGATTAATAACGACAGAATTAGGACTTTAGTAACCGGATTATCCTCGCTTAAAGGCTTTTTTTTTTTTTTTGGGTAATATGTGAATTGGTTTACAAATATTCTTTTAGTTATGTAAACCTCTATATAATATAACACGACCAAATATGTCACGACCCGGATTCCCCACCATCGGGATCGTGATGGCGCCTACTCGTGGTAGCTAGGCAAGCCAACTTACCTACCGTTTTCATTAGTAAAGCCATTCTGTTGACAATCTGTAGCATCAATAATAATAACAATAATAACTGCGGAAGGTCTAATTTATAAGTCTGAAATAAATACGGAATACTCAACAATATCCTCTACCCAAGATTTGGTGTCACATTACTCACGAACCACTAAGAATAAACTAAATACAAAGGTCTGAAAGAAATATAACAGCTGTCTGTCTCGAAACAAGGAGGCAACAGTCTAAAAGAAAACAATGAGAAAAATACGCCGGGCCTGCGGACGCCTGCAAGGCTACCTCAGTCTCGTGGTATGAAAGCCTGCTCCTGAACTACTGCTGCTGCTGCTCAAAACCTGGACCTGTGCAAAAAATGCACAGAAGTGTAGTATCAGCACAACCGACCCCATGTGCTGGTAAGTGTCTAGCCTAACCCCGGCGAAGTAGTGACGAGGCTAGACTGGACACCACATAAACCTGTGCAGTTATAGATATACGAG
>NW_017701535.1:0-1907 GCF_001879085.1 Nicotiana attenuata | reverse complement strand
TCTTGCATGAGGCTAATCCCTGCCTCCCTATTTGCATGAGTCTAATCTTTGACTCCATACTTGCATGAGGCTAATCCCTGCTTCCCTATTTGCATGAGTCAAATCCTTGACTTCATACTTGCATGAGGCTAATCCCTGCCTCCCTATTTGCATGAATCTAATCCTTGACTCCATACTTGCATGGGACTAATCCCTGTCCCCCATATTTGCATGTAGCTAATCCTTTCCTCCCCATTTGCATGAGGCTAATCTCTGCCTCCCTATTTGCATGAGTCTATTCCTTGACTCCATACTTTCATGAGGCTAACCCCTGCCTCCCTATTCGCATGAGTCTAGTCCTTGACTCCATACTTGCATGAGGCTAATCCCTGCCTCCCTATTCGCATGAGTCTAATCCTTGACTCCATACTTGCATGAGGCTAATCCCTGCCTCCCTATTTGCTTGAGTCTAATCCTTGACTC
Organism: Nicotiana attenuata; assembly: GCF_001879085.1. Lineage (NCBI taxonomy): Eukaryota > Viridiplantae > Streptophyta > Magnoliopsida > Solanales > Solanaceae > Nicotiana > Nicotiana attenuata. Next base: position 1,445 of record NW_017701535.1, on the reverse strand, counting down.
CATACTTGCATGAGGCTAATCCCTACCTCCCTATTTGCATGAGGCTAATCCCTGCCTCCACACTTGCATGAGGCTAATCCCTGCCTCCCTATTTGCATGAGTCTAATCCTTGACTCCATACTTGCATGAGGGTAATCCCTGCCTCCCTATTTGCACGAGGCTAATCCCTGCCTCCACACTTGCATGAGGCTAATCCTTGCCTCGCCATCTGCACGGGACTAAGCAAATGTCCCTCTTTGCACGAATATTGCTCTATTTCTAAGTACTCTTTATTCGCTTTTCAAGACTAAGCATTATCTTGATAACATCATGACTATTGCATATCATAGGCTGAAATATCGCCAACCTATCCAAAGGCATCATAGTCTAAAGGCATCATCCTCATAGCCAAAAGACACCATGCCATGGCCTAAGGATCTCTCAAATTTGCATATCATTAATCAAAGGCGTCATGGTTCGGAGGCACCATCTTCATGGCCCGAGAACATCATTTCATGGCCTGCGAATCCCTCACTAAATTATTCATGGTCCAGGACGTCATGGTCTGAGGACGTCATCTTTAACCGTCCAAAGACAACCTTCATGGTCCAAAGGGAATTTGCATCATGTTTAAATTTTCGCAAATACATGTTTGTAGCATCTTTTATCCGCAGGTAACCACTAAGCAAGTGCTATCCTAGCAGGAGCGATCTCGCTCCAGTTCTTTCAACTGTCCCAAGCTTTAACCGCTCACCATAGCCGCTTCGGCACCTCGTGTCCGTTCTTGCAATGATTCCAAAGCATCCTGCGGTCAAAATTGGCCATCACTTCTTTACCCGAAAACTCTTTCATCCTTCCCGGGTAAATAGGGGCAGATGTTGATACCCAATTTTTTCCAATATATTTTAATATGCATAAATACTTTCAAAATAGCATATATATGCATATATAACCATGCACAAGGTTTTTGTAATTTTTCTATAATTTTAAAGATTTTAAATTGATTTATTTCCTCCCCTTTTACTCCTAAAATCTCCCAATAATTATCCCTCAAATCATTGTTGTGGTAGTTTAGTCATCTAAATTCTATATTTATGCCAAATATTGTTAAAATATTTTTAGTGCATTTTTATAATTGCATTTTACATTTTTAAAGCTAATTTGCATAAAATTGCAATATTAGCCCTGTAATGTATAATTACATTTATATGCATAAAATTGATCTTCTATATTTTTTAAAATGTTAAATATCTATTTTAAATCATTTTAGCACACGAAATTATTTTTTTTTTAGATATTATCTATTATTTATTATAAATTATATGAGGATAAATTGGCTATTTAAAATCTAGCCAAATTGCATTTCAATTTTAGCCTCAATTAAACCCAATACCCCAGCCCAATTTCGGATTAAATAACCCGACCCAGGCCCTAAATGCACCTACCCGACCCAAAACCCGTCAAAT
>NW_017701534.1:0-1907 GCF_001879085.1 Nicotiana attenuata | reverse complement strand
CCAGAAGATCCGAGTCACCCATGACCAAGATTTCCTGGACACCCATGTCTATAGCCAATCTCAATCCCAAGATACACGCCTCGTATTCAGCCATGTTATTGGTGCAATAGAAACGAAGTTGAGCCGTAACAGGATAGTGTTGCCCTGTCTCGAAAATCAGTACTGCTCCTATCCCGACACCCTTGGTGTTGGTAGCCCCATCAAATAACAATTTCCATCCAGGCTTCTCGACTTGTTCTAATTCTTCAACATGCATTATCTCTTCATCGGGGAAATATGTCTTTAAGGGTTCATATCCATCGTCAACTGGATTCTCGGCCAAATGATCAGCCAGCGCTTGTGCTTTCATTGCAGTCCGGGTCACGTAGACGATATCAAACTCCGTAAGCAAGATTTGCCACTTCGCCAACCTCCCTGTGGGCATAGGCTTATGAAAAATGTACTTCAACGGGTCCAACCGAGAGATGAGATAGGTGGTATATGCTGACAAGTAATGTTTCAATTTCTGCGCTACCCAGGTTAAGGCACAACACGTCCTCTCAAGTTGGGTGTACTTCACCTCATACGATGTGAACTTCTTGCTGAGGTAGTAAATCGCCTGCTCTTTCTTTCCTGTGATGTCATGTTGCCCCAGTACACAACCAAAAGAGTTATCCAAAACTGTCAGATAAAGGATCAAGGGTCTTCCCGGCTCCGGCGGGACCAGCACAGCTGGACTAGCCAAATACTCCTTAATCTTGTCAAATGCCGCTTGACATTCATCCGTCCATCTGACCGCAACATCTTTCTCTAGCAGCTTAAAGATGGGCTCGCAAGTCGTTGTGAGCTGGGCAATGAACCTGCTGATATAATTCAACCTGCCAAGCAAACTCATCACCTCTTTCTTGTTCCTTGGCGGCGATAGCTCCTGAATGGCTTTGATCTTGGACGGGTCTTACTCAATACCGCGCCGACTTACCACAAACCCCAACAACTTCCCAGATGGGACTCCAAACGCACACTTCGCTGGATTAAGTTTGAGGTTGTACCTGCGGAGCCTCTGGAAAAATTTCCTCAGGTCCTTGACATGATCACATTGATTCCTTGACTTTATGATCACGTCTTCTACGTAGACCTCAATTTCCCGATGTATCATGTCATGGAACATGGTGGTCATCGCCCTCATATACGTTGCCCCTGCGTTCTTCAATCCAAATGGCATGACCCTATAACAATAGGTTCCCCAAGGCGTGATGAATGCCGTCTTTTCCGCATCTTCCTCATCCATCAAAATCTGGTGATAACCCGCATAACAATCTACAAAGGAACCAATCTCATATTTGGCACAATTGTCAATCAATATGTGGATGTTTGGCAGTGGGAAGTTATCTTTTGGACTCGCCTTATTGAGATCACGGTAATCTACGCACACTCTAGTCTTTCCATCCTTCTTTGGTACAGGCACAACATTGGCTAACCAGGTGGGATACCGCGTGACCCGGATGACCTTTGCCTCAAACTGCTTGGTGACCTCTTCTTTGATTTTCACACTAATGTCCGTTTTAAATTTCCTTAGCTTCTGCTTGACAGGAGGGCATGCTGGGTCGGTGGGCAATTTGTGGACCACCAAATCAGTGCTTAAACCAGGCATGTCGTCATATGACCACGCAAAAACATCTTTGTACTCAAACAATGCTTTAATTATCTCGTCTTTGAGCTGAGGTTCCAAATGGACACTTATTTTTGTTTCCCGCACATTCTCCTGATCCCCTAAATTGATTGCCTCTGTGTCATTCAGATTAGGTTTGGGTTTTTCTTCAAAATGGCTTAATTCTTTACTGATTTCCTCTAAGAGCTTCCTCATCATCATATTCTATTTCGTCATCATACTCAATTTCTTGTATTATTATGTCGGAGTTAGATTGGTC
>NW_017701533.1:0-1907 GCF_001879085.1 Nicotiana attenuata | reverse complement strand
CACCATCGCCTTATGGTGCCCGTAGGTTTTCACCGATAAGACTCTCTCATTTTATTTCTCTCAATTTGATTGCATCAGATTCCAACAATGATGTTTTCAATTCCCACGCCTTTGCCAATTGATCGGAAGGACTTGGACAAGGTTTTTGGGTAAAAAGAATCTTGGATGGAATTTACAACTTTGGAACCGTTTTGGTGGGCTCATTTACGAGCCATTATATCATCTAGCCCAGTTTCATTTTTTGGGGAATTGGGATTTTTGTTTTGGTGTGACTGAACCCCAGAGAGAGGCTGCCTACGTATCCTTTCGGAATCAAGTCAGACGTAGTTCAGAAAAACATTTGGTTTTGCTGTTTTCTGTTTTTGTTTTCTTTTCTTTCTTTTTTTTTTTCGTTTTTTCTTTTCTTTTCTTCTTTCTTTTTTTTCATTTCTTTCTTTTTTGTTCTTTTTTTATCTATTTTTTTTTCTTTGTCTCTTTTTTTTTTCAATAATACTTTCGGGTTCCAAAGAGGGTAGCCAAAGAAGAGTAACCGGCTCAACTGGATTTGCAAAGGGTTGATAATGTTTTGATAGAGGGAAGGAAAGCCTTCGTCATCTCAACTGCGCAAAGTCATCATCGTAGAAGGTCTAGACATAGTACCTTTTTACCGCATCCGCATTTACAGCTGCTTCGGGATCATTGCCTTCGATGTCCCCCAGATACAATGCTCCTCTCGGTAACATTTTTCGGATAATGTATGGACCTTTCCAATTAGGAGCAAATTTTCCTTTGGCTTCCTGGTGATGAGGGAGAATGCGTCTTAACACGAGTTGTCCCACTTCAAAACTCCTGGGTCGTACTTTCTTGTTATAAGCGCGGGCCATTCTTTGTTGGTACAACTGTCCGTGACAAACCGCGGCCATCCGCTTTTCATCAATTAAAGACAACTGTTCCAGACGAGTCTTCACCCATTCACTATCCTCAATCTCTGCTTCAACGATGATCCGGAGAGAAGGGATTTCTACCTCTACGGGTATAACAGCCTCGGTTCCATAGACCAAAAGGTATGGGGTAGCTCCTACCGATGTGCGCACTGTGGTGCGATATCCCAGTAATGCAAAAGGCAACTTTTCATGCCACTGTCTGGAGCTCTGAATCATTTTTCTCAAAATCTTTTTGATATTCTTGTTTGCTGCTTCAATGGCACCATTGGCTTTAGGTCGGTAGGGAGTGGAATTCCTATGCTTTATCTTGAATTGTTCGCATACTTCTCCCATCAAACGGCTATTCAAGTTGGCAGCATTATCTGTGATGATGGTTGCAGGAATGCCAAAACGGCAGATAAGATTAGAGTGCATGAAGTCTACCACAGCTTTTTTGGTGACTGACTTGAGAGTGATGGCTTCCACCCACTTCGTGAAGTAGTCAATAGCAACCAATATGAATCTATGTCCATTTGAGGCTTTTGGCTCGATTGGCCCAATAACGTCCATGCCCCAGGCAACGAATGGCCAAGGTGCTGACATAGGATGCAGTTCTGTTGGAGGTGCATGAATCAAATCACCGTGCACCTGACACTGACGGCACTTTCAGACAAAGATGAAGCAGTCCTTCTCCATAGTTATCCAATAATATCCTGCCCGAAGGATTTTCTTTGCCAAAACATACCCATTCATATGAGGTCCGCACACTCCTGCGTGCACTTCATGCATAATTCTTCCAGCTTCCTCGGCGTCAACACATCTCAACAAGTTGAGATCCGGGGTCCTTTTGTACAAGACATCACCGCTTAAGAAAAAACCACTTGCATGCCATCTAATGGTTCTTTTTTGATCTCCAGTAGCTTGCTCGGGGTATTCTTAGGTTTTCAGAAATCTCTTGATATCATGATACCATGGCTGGGTGCTGGGTTCCGCCTCAACTGCATT
>NW_017701532.1:0-1907 GCF_001879085.1 Nicotiana attenuata | reverse complement strand
ACTAAAGCACACTTCTAGGCCTAACTGCTCAATGCATTGCCCCAATTTATGTCACACCTGCTATTATCAAAGATTGACCTAAGCGGTGCACAATCATATCTTAGATGCAGACTCTCATGCCAAGACACACTTGTGCTAACTCTAATTACTCTAACAGAAATGAAGACTCACTTTTTCTTTCTGAGTCACATGCCCTCACATAAGCAAAATTTGAGAGAAGTTCCACACACATAAAATTCAACAACAATGAACCATATATAGAAAGAATTCACTCACTCTCAGCAAAGAGCATTCACATGCCACACAGACACACCATAAGCTTGCCCCTAGTGTAATACTCCACTAATCGAGCCATTCAATCAAAGATCAAGAGGTCTTTATAGGTTGTAATGTAGGCTAAGGGACGGGTAGGATATATTTGGATATAGTGACTAACCTCCCTAAGCACTTTTAATACAAACTTCCTTTTGTTCCACCTTCATGTTCAACCCAATCATTATTCCACATTTTGTTTCACTTGTGACCCCCACTTTTCGTTAGGTACAACTGGCTTGTTCTTTTTCTTTTTTCTCTTTTTTTTCAGATTTATTGTACACTGCCAGTTCACCAACCAGAACCTTCATTCTTGATTCCCCTTTTTTTTTTTACTAGCTCTCTCCCACCCCACACTTTGACTTTTGTATATTCTTTAGTGATTAAATGCTTCTAGGAGGTAAGGGTTCAAACAATTAGCTTATTCAAACACAACGATTTAGATTATTATAGGGTTATCAAAGAACAGGCTTCAGGCTCAAAGGGGTTAACTATGGTAATATGCACAGGTGGATTCTCAAGTATAAAGGGTTGGACAAAGAAATGCCTCAATCATCTCTAAAACCAAACGACTTCTATTTCGCTTTGCAAACACACAGGGCAAGTTCTAGGTATCATATGCAAGCATAGGATGCAAGTAACAACTCACACACACTTAGCATGTAACTCATTCCGAATCAGTTCATCAACACAATCATACGAGTGTTCAAGCAAGACAAGACGTGCAAAATTAAGGCATATATTATGAGTCCACAAACAAGCTTAGACGTCCCCTCTCAAGTTCTTTTCTTTGCAAGTGTGCACATTTGGGGTTACATTCTGACCTTCACCTATATAATCCTAACACTACAAAAGAAAAATCTACCTAACCCGGTTCAAGAAAAACCCTTGGAAAAGAACCGTGGTCAAAAGAAAAACCAAGGGGGAGGTACTACACTACCTAAAAGAAGAAAATAAAATAAAAAAATTCTACATGGACTACTTCCCTCAAAAGTACTGTCCACATAGTCCGTCATCGGGAAGAGTCCTCTACAAGTTTTTTTTTTTATATATATATCTGACTTTGACCCTCAAGAGACCCGTCAACAAGTGTCCGTCGTTGGGCCAAGTCAGCTATTCCAAATATAACACACTCACATATATACAACATATCTAATACTACAGCACAACAACATCTATATACATTACAGTACACAGTTAGAGCAAGTCTCCCACCCCACACTTAAAATCATGGCATGTCCCCATGTCATATTAATAAAGTAAAGAGCAGAAGGGTGAGAAGACTTCCCTGAGACTCAATCCGAGTCGGAGACGGTGCTGGGGTCTACATGGCAGGCCCTCCCTAATGCACGTAACCAAGCCATAAACCGGCTCTCAGATCTATCCTGCCTCTGTGACATGGCGTCCATCCGCGTGTGTAGACCATCCACCGAGGTGCGGAGATCCGCGACCTCTTCCTCCAAGGAGCGTAGCATAGGCCGGGTTGACTGTGAGCGTGATAGGTCTGCTCCAGAATGGGGGCGCCGAGAGGGCCCGGCACTGTCAACAGACCGCCTAGACGGTGCAAAAGGAATCGGATCATCCTCATCATCATC
>NW_017701531.1:0-1908 GCF_001879085.1 Nicotiana attenuata | reverse complement strand
TTACCCTCCCCAAGATTTTTTATATTTTAACGTGTGAATATTTAATTTGGGCCTAATATAGCTTTTTAACTATTTTTTGACTTCTTTACTTTATTTTCGTCACAAAAATGGAAAATTACAAAAATACTGTAGTTTATATATTTTTTCATAATTTTTTTTTAAAAAAAATACAAAAATAGTACCTTGTTTTTATCTCTATATAATTTCGAAAACACAAAAATAGTTTCATGTTTGGTTTAATTAATTAGGATTAGCTTTGGCATTATGAAGTATTTTTATCTTATTTTAAAAGGAGTCAATTAAGGTGTTGAATTACAATTTTAGGAGTTTTAGAGCCCGATTCTTGGCCCAATTCGGATTAGTCCATTCAGCCTAGGGATCCTTCTAGACTCTTCTTTGGAACAAAAACAAATAAAAGACACTCTAAGGACCTAATTGTCACGACCCAATTTCCAAACCCGATCGTGATGGCGCCTCTCGTGAAGACAAGGCCAGCCAACTAACCCAAATCGTCTCTTTAATATTTATTAAACATAAACGAATAGGTGAATATAGCTTAACGACAATAATAACCAGTATGGACAACCCCAACACAACCCGACCGGGGTGTCACAAGTCACGAGCATCTAAAAAAAACCTTAACACAACTACAGGCCAATAAATATATACAAGTAAAGTTTCTAGGAAAACAAAAGACAACTCCGGTGCCGCGAACGCTGGCGGTCACCTTGCTCAGCTACAATAATAATACCTTCAATCCGCTAATAACCCGCTACCGGGTGAACGATACCTGCAACTGCACGCGAGGTGCAGGGAGTAAAGTGAGTACTTCCAACTCAGTGAGTAATAGAAGTAAATAATAACTGAGCAGCAAGAAATCACGTAAAGCAACCAACGGGCTGTACAGAAGCCGGGTACAATTTCCGAGAAAACAGTGAAATCAGAGTATTCTTTAGAAATGTTTCGGCTCAGTTCAAATCTCTTTCGAAAATGGTCCTTTCAATAATTACGAAACTGTTCAAAATAGTTAATGCTGATTAACACAGAAAATCCGCCCCTCGGGCACAAATATCACAGCATAGCAGGTAATAATACAAATAAGTATGCAAGATGAACACATAAAAGTTCGCCCCTCGGGCACAAATTTCGTTACTAGTCAGTCATTGTTACCTGACTGGTCAGTCATTGTTACCTGACCCAACGCGTGTTTCAGTGCCATTGTTACCACTGGTCAGCCATTGTTACCTGACTGGTCAGCCATTGTTACCTGACCAAAACACGAATGACAGTGTCATTGTTACCACTGTCCAATTCTAAATGGGTACCCACGCTCACTGTGGGTGTGCAGACTCCGGAGGGGCTCCTACAGCCCAAGCGCTATATCAACATAAGGCCTGAAAGCCTGTGCATATCAACATGAGGCCTGAAAGCCTCCTCACAATACACTCGAGGCCTGAAAACCTCCTCACATCACTCAACATATCCTCACATATGGCCCTCGGCCTCAATCAGTCCAAAAATAATCATAAGCCCCTCGGGCATCAGTAAAGAAACAATAATGCTCAGCTCAAACAGTAGTCAAATATCAGTTAAAACTCGAGGTTGAGTGAAAATATAGCCGAGTTCATGAAACAGTGTAATGACAATGGACTGAGTTCAAATAATATTTCAAATAGTGAGCAAAACAGTGATGATAGCTTATAGGGAGTTCAAACAGTCGGCAATAAGCCCCAAATATGGCAATAAGCCCAAGTCCTAGTGAAAAACAACAAGTCATAGCGAAATACGCGGTAAAATCAACAACCGGGACGGACCAAGTCACAATCCTCAACGGTGCTCTACCCCACGCTCTCTGTCTGGCGTGCAAGTCACCGTCAATATAAGCACTACTAGGTGACGAAATCCCGG
>NW_017701530.1:0-1908 GCF_001879085.1 Nicotiana attenuata | reverse complement strand
ATTGTTCGATCTCGGGGACGCATCTCCGGATCATGTTATCAAGGCATATTCTAAACAGGTAGGGCTCATCCCAGTAATACCATTGGCTTTCGCGAAAGAATCTCTTCCTCTGGACCGATGACAGGTCGTGAGGAACAATACCACTGGCCAGGTAATTAGCATAATCTGCATACCAAGGCGCTTCCTGATGAGTGGTAACGAGCAACTGCTCATCTGGAAAGGTTTCCAGAATTTCTTCCACTTCTACTACATTCTCAGCTCCTTCAAGTCGTGATAGGTGATCAGCGACTTGATTTTCAGTGCCCTTACGGTCACGAATTTCAAGATCGAACTCTTGCAGTAGCAACACCCAACGAATCAGGCGTGGCTTAGAGTCCTTCTTTTCTATTAAATATCTAAGAGCTGCATGGTCAGAGTATACGATTACCTTGGATCCTATTAGGTAGGACCGAAACTTGTCAAAAGCACATACCACAGCTAGCATCTCTTTCTCTGTCACTGTGTAATTCAACTGGGCTCCACTCAGTGTCCTACTAGCATAGTAAATGGGGTGCATCAGTTTGTCCTTCCGCTGGCCCAGCACTGCCCCCACCGCATAGTCACTGGCATCACACATCAATTCAAACGGTTGCTCCCAGTCTGGGGCAACGATTATGGGTGCTGTGACCAGCCTTTGCTTCAACTCCTCAAAAGCTACCCTGCATTCATCAGAAAATACAAAAGGGTGATCTTTCTCTAACAACTTACAGAGAGGGTTGGCAATTTTGGAGAAGTCTTTAATGAACCTCCGGTAGAATCCGGCATGTCCAAGAAAGCTCCTTATGGCTTTGACTGATGTTGGCGGTGGCAGCTTTGCTATGACATCAACCTTTGCTCTATCAACCTCTATTCCTTTGCTTGACACTCGGTGTCCCAAGACTATACCTTCTTGTACCATGAAATGGCACTTTTCCCAGTTCAGAACCAAGCTAGTCTCAATGCATCGTTTCAGCACACGCGTCAAATTTACTAGGCAGTCCTCAAATGAATTCCCCACCACTGAGAAGTCATCCATGAACACCTCCATTATATCTTCTACCATGTCAGTAAATATGGCCATCATGCACCTTTGGAATGTGGCGGGTGCATTGCATAGACCAAAGGGCATCCTCCTGAAGGCATAAATTCCGTACGGGCATGTGAAGGAGGTCTTTTCTCTATCCTCAGGGGCAATGGAGATCTGATTGTACCCTGAGTACCCATCCAAGAAGCAAAAGTGTGACCTCCTTGCCAATCTATCCAGCATTTGATCAATTAAAGGAAGTGGGAAGTGGTCTTTTCTGGTGGCCAGATTCAACTTTCTATAATCCATGCAGATTCTCCAGCCTGTGACAGTTCTGGTTGATATAAGTTCATTGTTGTCATTCTTTACCACCGTCATGCCACCCTTTTTAGGCACACATTGAACTGGGCTAACCCAGCTACTGTCAGAAATTGGAAAAATGATTCCCGCATCCAACCATTTTATCACTTCTTTCTTCACCACTTCCTTCATGTTTGGATTTAGCCGTCTCTGATGTTCCCTGGAAGGTTTGTGCCCCTCTTCCAGCAGAATTTTGTGCATGCAGTAGGCGGGGCTGATCCCCTTGATATCTGCCATGGTCCACCCAATGGCAGTTTTGCACTCCCTTAGTACCTGTAAAAGCTGTTGAACCTGCACATCTAACAAACCAGATGAGATAATAACAGGTAATGTGGAGTCAGGGCCCAAAAATTCATACCTGAGATGGGATGGCAAAGGCTTTAATTCCAGCTTAGGGGGTTCTTCGATTGATGGTTTAGCTGGAGGGGTCTCTCTCTTTTCTAAGTGCAAGGGCTCAAACTCCAGATTTCTCTCCCCGAACCCTTTACCTCTGTGCCAACACCCCA
>NW_017701529.1:0-1908 GCF_001879085.1 Nicotiana attenuata | reverse complement strand
AATTCCAAATTACACAAATTAAGGCAAATTAAAACTAAAAATGCAAAAGACCATTTTTGTTATTTTCTTTACTTTTCCCTTAACTACTAATTAATCCTAAGATATGAAACTAAATCCTAATCGAATGCCAAGTATTTTTTGTATTTTTCATGATTTAAACAATAATAAACGTGCACAAACAAATGCAAACAATTAACAAGAAATGCCACCAAAATCCATAAATTGCAAATAATGAAAAGGAGTTGTTTTGTTTTGAATTTATGGGAGTAATTCATATATGGCAAAAATCACGTGCTCACAGCTGCCCCTCTTTGCTCGGGAACACACAGAGTTCTCGGGCAAGATAAGTGAGAGGATAGGAGCGATTTTTGCCCGTTCGAATACTCCGTGTGAAGCATTTTTGAAAACCGTCTGACCGAACCCTGCTTCAAAGGTTGCCTACATATCCTTGGCTAAAAAGGAATCAGGTCAGTGTAGTTCGGGAAGGTTTGTTAGCTGGGACTACCAGTAGCTGTGATTTCACTGTTGTTGCTGCTGCTACTGCTCGCTGACCTCCTTATTACACCGTGTCAAAATAAAAAGAAGCTAGCCTAAGCTATGAATTACAAAAAGGTCCTATCTATGTCTTCAAACTTGCTCTTGTGTTGCCTTGAACTTGTATTCTTCCGATGGAATCCTTGTTATTGCCTTGAATTATGATCGGAGATGTTTTACCATTCCTCCGAGTGATGCTTGACTGCTGAAATTTGAAATATATGCCTCTATTCTCCAGGCGGGCTCCTGATTACTGACGCTTGAAAAGTATTCCCTTGTTCTCTAGGTGGGCTCCTGACTGCAACGCATGGAAAGTATTCCCTTGTTCTCCAGGTGGGCTCCTGACTGCAACAAAACAAACAAAGAAAATTTTCTGCCCCAGTTTGGTGGCTGGGCACATCATGTTATCAAATATTAAAATTAAAATCTAAAATTTGAATTGTACTTCCCTTGTTCTCCAGGTGGGCGCCTGATTGCTGAAACTTGAAAAGTATTCCCTTGTTCTCCAGGTGGGCTCCTGATTGCTGAACTTGAAAAGTATTCCCTTGTTCTCCAGGTGGGCTCCTGACTGCAACACTTGGAAAGTATTCCCTTGTTCTCCTGGTGGGCTCCTGACTGCAACAAAACAAACAAAGAATATTTCCTGCCCCAGTTTGGTGGTTGGGCATGGCATGTTATCAAATATTAAAATTAAAAGCTAAAATTTGAATTGTACTTCCCTTGTTCTCCAGGTAGGCGCCTGATTGCTGAAGCTTGAAATGTATTCCCTTGTTCTCCAGGTGGGCGCTTGACTGCTGAGCTTGAAATGTATTCCCTTGTTCTCCAGGTGGGCGCCTGACTTCAACAGAATAGACATAAAACAAAGACAATTTTCTGCCCCAGTTTGCACTAGGAAGATTTGTGAGTTGTTAGCAAAATATAGATCACCTAAGCTATTGATGCAATGATGAGAGTAAAACTAAAGACTTAATGATGATTTCAAGGTGCAATATATTCATTCAAGTTAATATGGCTGATTTGTTCATCAAATCTCTACCAAAGATCTTTTGAAGATGGTGCACAAGATTGGAATGCAAATGCTTAAGGATGTGAATTGATGCTCTCATCAGGGGGAGTTAATACGCGTTGTACTCTTTTTCCCTTACAAAGTTTTGTCCCACTGGGTTTTCCTTGTCAAGGTTTTTAACGAGGTCAACCAAAAGGCGTATTGTTAGATATGTGTACTCTTTTCCTCTCTAGAATTTTTTTCCCACTGGGTTTTATTTTAGTTAAGGTTTTAACGAGTACATTATTATCTGTTGAATAGACATTAAAGGGGGAGTGTTATAATAGAATTGTATTATGGTGAATGTCTATATTTAGAGTAGATTTCGT
>NW_017701528.1:0-1908 GCF_001879085.1 Nicotiana attenuata | reverse complement strand
GTTAGTTTAGTCATGAAACATTGAATAAGTTTTTGAGATGACAGGGGCACTTGAGGGAAATAAGAACAGATTTGAACACTTTGAGATCATTTGAAGCCCGAACCATGTGAAACTGGGGCAGATAAAACACAGAGAAACACTATTGAAATGCATCCTGCCGCATCAGGTTGAAGCTAAAGGCAGGTTTGTCCCAAATCGGCAGGGACGTTTGTGGTAACGAGTGTTGTCCAGTGGTGCTTTGTATTTAACAGATGTAGAATGCAAATGTGTGGATATGGTTATCAATCCTGATGTAGTCAGAAGATATTATGTATGATTTCTTTGGTTTGTTTAATTGTGTTGTTTGTATTTGGCATGCTTTGAAGATTGGAATGACGAAGGCATTTTGTTCTGCTATCTAAACACTTTATCCCTCGTTACCCCTTTGATCCTTATTGGTTTTCTTTCATACCCCTCTTTCGGAATCAGTAGCAAAGATCAGAAACACCAGCGTAAAAGATAAGTAAAGGAAAAAGAGAAAAGGAAAGAATGAAAAGAGAGAGAAGGAAAAAAGGAAGAAGAAAAGAAAAAAGAGAAAAGAGAAGAAAAGAAAAAAAAAAGAAAAAAGACAAAAAAAACAAAACAACAAAAAGAGAAAAGGAAGAAAGAAAAGAAAAGAAAAGAAAAGTGGAAGAAAAGGAAAGATCGCAACAACGAACGTAGTTTTATGTCCTGAACTACGTTTGACTTGATCCCGAAAGGGTACGTAGGCAGCCTCTCTCTAAGGTTCAGTCACACCGAAATAAAAGTCAAAAGTCCCCAAAGAAAGAAACTGGGGCAGAAGTTGTGGTTGTTGTGAGAAATCTGATTCCGGAAGTTGTAGTTTTGAGCACATGTTGAATTGTTTGAGCCTTTGATACCTTTTCTTCCTAACCCTGTCCAAAAGCCTACATTACGATCCAAAGAAAGACCTTCTGATCAATCTTCGAGAGATGCCGAGTCAAGCGAGTAGAGGTGGACCATATCAGGGGCAACACTCCGGTCCAAACAAGGGAAATGAAGAATGAGAGAGTCTTGATGATAGATGCCCTCACGGGTATCACAAGGCGATGAAAGCTGAGAGAAAACAGAATGAGAGAGTCTTATTGGTGAAAACCTTCACGGGCACCATAAGGCGATGGTGAGTTGAGAAAAAAGACCAAAATGAGAGAGGCTTGATGGTGAAAACCTATGGGCACCACAAGTCGAAAAAGGATTGTGATTCAAATCGGATAAGAGGAGCATTGAAGCCCAGTTCACGGCGAAAAGGTACAACAAGAGCTGAACATCAGATTTGTTTAACAGAATAGGCTGCAGGTGCATGTCAAGGTCATCAGAGTCGGTGTCCACATCCGATAGGCTTATACGTTGTAGTTTTCTTTCCATTATCCCTTACTCTATTCCTTTTGTCTTATTTACTCCCTCTTTCTGAGTCTGTTTGGTCATAACAAGTGAGAAATGACTTCAAAATCTGCCACCAGCTTTCCAATTGAACAAAACGGTATCTAGCCAGCATATCAAATCGTCATAAGTCAGGAAAAACAGCAGGCACACTGAGTTGGCAACAATCTACATGCTTCGGGATCCTTGTGAAATGCACGGGCTTGGTATTTGTCAATTCATGAACAACACAACAAATGAAGGGGTTGGGGTGAATGGATCAAAGGTATTTTCATTGAAACATGAAAGGTTTGGTACATATCAGATGGAGGGTGCTTGGTGAACGGATCAGAGGTATTTTCTGCGAAAGTGGTTAGCAAGGTCTCCAAGTGGGAATCAGTTATCAAGGCAAGTGAAGGAACAATACAACTTCAAGGCCGAGGCCAGTGATTAAGTCAAGAAAGAACACCATAGACGTGCTTTGGGATTCATATGAGATATAAGGGTTGG
>NW_017701527.1:0-1908 GCF_001879085.1 Nicotiana attenuata | reverse complement strand
AAACCCGTTTCCCTTTTTTAAAAAAAAAACGGGGGGGGTAAAAACTTATTTTGGTTAAATTTTTTTTTTACCCCCCCGTAAACGGTTTACCCGTTAAAAACCCCGGGGTTTACGGGGTCCCGTAAACGGTTAACCCGAAAAATTTTTTTTTCCCCCCCCTTAAAAAAAAAGTTACGGGTTCCCCCTAAAAAAACGTTTTACCCCCTAAGTTTACGGGTTTACCCGTAAACGTACCCTAAAAAACGGGGGGGTAAACGGAACCCTAAGTACGGGGTAGAAAACGTTACCCGAAAACCGTACCCGTTTCGTACCGTACGGGTAACGGACCCTATCGTCGTAACTACTACTCGCACTAGGTAGTACGGTACGTTTACCCACTACCCTACCCTCCATCAAAAATATAAGTAATTACCCCGGACAAAAGGGATGGGGTAACTTTAAAAACCCGGTCTACGGGGGAANNGCCGCGAGAGAATGTCCGCGGCGCACCGATCGTCGGGACCCCCCGACACCCGGTACCTCCATGTTCCGACTCCGCAAATATTACGGTTGATATTACCCTCCCGCAGTATTATATTACGGACATGCTATGCCCTGCAGTAATATATTACGATGATGTTACCCCACTGCAGTAATACATTACAGTGATGTCACGCTTCGCGGTATTAAGTTACGACAGTGTTGCACCCTGTAGTATTGTGCGTTGAATTTGTTGTAAGGTAATTGACATCAGTCCAAGGAAAAGATTATTTGGAGATTATAAGGATTGTAAGTGTTATGAAGGATAAAGGGGTACACGGATTAAAGAAAACGAGTTTCGTGGAAAGTGGCCAATTTGGAATAAAATACGGGTCGAGCAATAATGCCCGATAATTATGAACTAGTACCATACAAAGTACCATATGACCACGGTAGTATAATATATAAAGTATATATGAAGTGTTTTTTTAAAAAAAAAATAATAATAGAATTTTAAGCAATTTGTGGTAATTTTTAAATTATGCGGATAATTGGTTAATTATCGGATAACGGGACAAACCCGGTTAACTAATAAGTGGATAAAACTTAACATCCCACCCCACCCCACGTGGCAAGAAGCCACGAAATTGGAAGTGACTAATAGTCACTTTTGCCAAATGGCTAAATGATGGGAGTGACTAAGCTTTAAGGTGTTAGCAAACCAAGGATATGAGAAACCATATTCTGTATTTTGGTTTTCAAAACCAAAAGATATTAGAAACAGAATCTTTGTGCAGCATTAAAAATCCATAAGCAAAGTCTTGTTACAATTAAAAATGGGTCAAAAAGATAAGAACAAAATAACGTTAGAAAAGGCTTCATTCTTGGTTTGGAAATTTAAGAACAGAAGACGTTCATCAATTCAACAAAGTAAGAGGCTGGAAATTTTGTTCACTTTGTTCAAAGAAGCAGAAGCTGCAACGTCCAGGCACTTCAACGCTAAAAAGAGAAGATGATTTCGTTCATCAGCTTCCAATGATTCAGAAGCTTAATCCGATTTTGGATCCTAAGTTTAATCCACGAAGGTTTCCAACGGAATATTATACGGAGTTTTCCTACTCCAAGTATGTTAAGACTAAGCTCTTCCTTCATTTTGCATGATCTCGTAATTACAAAATTTGATAATGAGCCATAGAGAGAAATTCATATCCTGAAATTTACGTATATTTTGCTAGTCTCTCAAGTTACAATATTCTCTTTATCGGGACTTCATATTCATTTGAGTATTTCATTCTTCCAGTCAAGAGAGCAGGGAGTATATATATACAGTATTAAAGTATTTTCATTACCATCGAGCTATAATCGATGGGCAGGCCCCTATTGGGCAACCTCTGATCAGATGGTAAGTTATATGACGATCCTACTGTGGCCGAGCGCATATGAGCGAGC
>NW_017701526.1:0-1908 GCF_001879085.1 Nicotiana attenuata | reverse complement strand
TAAGGCTGGCACATTATGATGCACGTGTGGCGAAATAAGGCGGCGCTTATTATGTTATTAATTGCACACATGGCGAAATAAGGTGGGCTATGTCAGGGGTTGATTGTATTGAATTGTGACGACTTGTGGAGGCATTTCTATTTGTTTAATATTGTGATTGTGGGTTGCTTACCTGTATGAGCTTTACCGCTTGGAAGTTGTGAGGAAACATCGTACGTGCGGTCCGTTCTCCTTTTTATGTTCACTAGTTGGTAGAATTCTTGTTAAAAATACTTGCACAAGCATACACGTAGTTGGACACCCCATTAGAGGTGAATTCCTTCCGATTTTTCTAAGGGTGGAGATACGCCCTCATTTATCCATTATATATGTGAGAGTGGCCCTAGTTAGCCAGTTAGTTGTCAGCATGACCATGAGATTGTTGGGGCATAGGATGCCAAGTGTTAGGTTTCAGATGCCGGGTCTTCGTGAGTTGTGGTTTGTCCGAGACTTGGTAAAAATTGTGGAAAGAGTTGAATAAGAACTTATGTGAACATCATTGTAGGATATGAGTTATTGACTTATTTTCCCCTTGCTGTGTTGTGACCTTAGGATTTGGATTGTGATTCTGCCGTTATTTTTGTATCATCATTTATTATATTCTCGTTGTTACTTGTTTTCCTTTTCCCTTATTGTGAGTTGTAGCATTTTTGGTCATTCATGCAGTCTTTACATATTTATATATCGGTTCCATTATTCCTATGATTATACTGTTTATTTGACCGGTAGGTGCTTTGTCTGTTCCTCGTCACTACTCCACCGAGGTTAGTCTTGATACTTACTGGGCACCGCCGTGGTGTGCTCATGCTACTCTTCTCCACATTTTTGTTGTGCAGATACAGGTACTCCCACTCAGTTCTGTCAGCCTTGGAAGGAGGCTTATCGGTAAAGACTTCGAGGTATATCTGCTACGTCCGCAGACCGAGGAGTCCCTTTCCAGCTTTCTGTAATAAGTATAGCTCCTTCAGTATTTCTCTTTTGTATAGACATTCTTGAGTCAGAGCCTCTTATGTATCCCTTAGCTTGTGATTTGTGAGTTTCCGGGTTTTGAGAATTTTGTTAGCTTCGAGAATTGTTGTGGTATGTGCCGAGCGGCACCTTAAACACCATTTTATTTTACTAGTTCAGTTTTGTTTACTTTCTTCTGCAATTATGGTTTATCTTCCGCATTGTTAGGCTTACCTAGTCGTAGGGACTAGGTGCCGTCACGACATGTTCACGGAGGGCGAACTGGGGTCGTGACAAGTTGGTATCAGAGCTCTAGGTTCATAGGAGTCACAGATCACAAGTCGGTTTATTAGAGTCTCGTGGATCGGTACGGAGACGTCTGTACTTATCTGCGAGAGGCTATGTAACCGTTAGGAAAATTCCACTTCATTTAATTCCCCTGTCGTGCGAGATTTTGACATTCACAATCCTAAACCTCTGTCTTCCACTCTCTCACAGATGGTGAGGACACGTACTACCCGAGGTGATCAGGCACCCGCGCCCCCTGCTGCAGCCATCGGAGGTCGGAGCCGGGGTAGAGTTCTAGGACGCGCACGTGGTGCAGCGAGAGCACCTGCGCGAGCTGCCGCCGAGGTACCACCAGCAGATCCAGCCGGAGTCCAGGCACCTGACACGCCTACTGCTACTACCACTCTAGCCCTTCAGGAGACTTTGGCACAGTTCATGAGTATGTACACCACTTTGGCTCAGGCACGATTGCTTCCCCTTGCTGCAGCCACATCCCAGGCCGGGGGAGGAGCACAGACTCCCGCCGCCCGCACTCCTGAGCAGCGAGCGCATGTTGAGCAGGTCCCCGAGATTATTCCTGCGCCGCCTGCAGCACCAGTTCAGCCCGAGGGCATGGCAGCGGCTTCCGAGCAG
>NW_017701525.1:0-1909 GCF_001879085.1 Nicotiana attenuata | reverse complement strand
TTTCTTTTCTTTATTCTAAAGATGAATTAAAAATAGCTTTAAAAAGATACTATTATATTTAAGATAATAAAAATATTTAGAGAAGACAAATAATTACTATATTAATGACATTTAAACACTACTCAATATATACTAAAATGTAAAATATTTTTTGAACTTTTTCTTCTTATCTTTTTTCTTGGAAAATAAAATGCCAAGACTATTTTTTTTTTTAATTTTTCAAAAAACAAAACTAACTAGACAAAATATCAACTAGCTAGAATAAGGAAAATATTTTTTGTAATCTTTTTTAGATAAAATAAGGTAAAGAGAGCGATACTAAATCTAAACTAAATATTTACGCTAAAATATAAAAAATCTTGGGAAGGGTAAAAAATCACATGTCTACAGCTGCCCCTCTTTGACTGGAAACGCGAAGAGTTTTCAGACAAAGAATGACTAGACATGTCTTTGACCCGACCCTTATTTGGAGAGACTTACAGCTAAAAGGAGCGAGAATGTGACCGAGCCCTGGTATCTGAGCTGCCTACATATCCTTGGCTATAAAGGAATCAGGCCACATGTAGTTCAGAAGTGAGTGAAGTGATGGAGTACCAAGGTGGAGAGCCGGTTGAGGTGCCGTTCGGTCGAGGTTCCGGTCCGCGATCCTGATATTACCTCAAAACTCAAAACATGAAAAAGACTAGCTAAGCCTGTCAACTACGAGTTACAAGATTCCTATCTATAAGTCTTCTGAAGCTTGATCATGAGTCTTGAATGGTTCTTCATGCAGACTTTGGATCTGAACCTTGACGCTAGCTATTTGCAGGTGCTAATTCATTCTTCCTCAGCTTTTCGAACCAAACCCGGGCACCACACCATGCTTGTGACTCCAATCACGTCTTAAGCAATTCACATCTTTCTCTACTTCTGCATTTGGATTCACTTTTGCCTTCTTTTTGTTTTTCCTCTTCTTTTATTATTTTGGATTGTGACTAACTTCCACTGATCATCTCGGACTGTTGACTCGCATTCTTTCCGCAAGCCTCTTTTGTTGCTGACTTGAATTGTGATCTGAGATGTTTTGCCCTTTCTCCAGGTGGCTGCCTGACTGCTAACTACACTTTGAGATGTTTTCCTTTCTCCGGGTGATGCTTGACCGCTGAACTCGAATGTATTCCCTGCTCTCTAGGCGGGTTCCTGATTGCTGTATTGAACAGTATTCCTCTGTTCTTCAGGTGGGCTCGTGATTGCTGAAACTTAAAATGTATGCCTCTGTTCTCCAGGCGGGCTCCTGACTTCAACAAAATAGACAAAAACAAAGAAAATCTCTTGCCCCAGTTTGGTGACTGGGCATTATATTACCAGACATTAATAAGAATTTGAAAACTAAAACTTGAATTATAATACCTCTGTTCTCCAGGCGGGCTCCTGACTGCTGAAACTTGAATTGTAATACCTCTGTTCTCCAGGCGGGCTCCTGACTGCTGAAACGTGAAATGTATGCCTCTGTTCTCCAGGCGGGCTCCTAACTGCTGAAACTTGAAATGTGTGCCTCTGTT
This sequence comes from Nicotiana attenuata, assembly GCF_001879085.1. NCBI lineage: Eukaryota > Viridiplantae > Streptophyta > Magnoliopsida > Solanales > Solanaceae > Nicotiana > Nicotiana attenuata. Next base: position 368 of record NW_017701525.1, on the reverse strand, counting down.
CTCCAGGCGGGCTCCTGACTTCAACAAAATAGACAAAAACAAAGAAAATCTCTTGCCCCAGTTTGGTGACTGGGCATCATATTACCAGATATTAATAAGAATTTGAAAACTAAAACTTGAATTGTAATGCCTATGTTCTCCAGGCGGGCTCCTGACTACTGAAACTTGAAAAGCATTCCCTTGTTCTCCAGGTGGGCTCCTGATTGCTGAACTTGAAAAGTATTCCCTAGNTGAAAAGTATTCCCTAGTTCTCCAGGTGGGCTCCTGACTGCAACAAAATAAACAACAAAGAAAATTTTCTGCCCCAGTTTGGTAACTGGGTACAGCATGTTATGAAATATTAAAATTAAAAGCTAAAATTTGAATTG
>NW_017701524.1:0-1909 GCF_001879085.1 Nicotiana attenuata | reverse complement strand
GCAGCGTACAACCCGATCCTACATACTATCATTGCAGCTGTCACGACCCTAAATTCCCACCTTCGGATATCGTGATGGCACCTATTCTATAAGATTAGGTAAGTATAACACATACTGAATTATTAACAGATTTAAACCATTTTACCATTAAATAGGAATTAATAATTGCCATACATAGCCAACAACCATCAATAGACTTACAATATCCCAAAACCGGTAGTATGAAGTCATAAGCCTTTCTAAGAGTAACTAAGAATATCAAATACATCACTGTTTAGAATAAAAGTAAAAAGTAACAATGTAAAGCTCCAAAAGGTGACTCCGAGGCTTGCGAGCGTAGTGACAGGTATAACTTGAAATTTTCGTGGCAATTCTCCAACATCTAGCTAACGACCGGCACTCAAAGGTACTTGGATCTGCACAAAAATGTGCAGAAGCGTAGCATGATTACACTACAGCGGTACCTAGTAAGTATCAAGACTAACCTCGGTGGAGTAGTGACGAGGTACAGTTTAGTTACTTACTAGACATAATAATCTGTGCAAGTATTAATATAAACTAACAGAGGAACGAATATCAATATAAAGCTAAACATGGAAAGAATAATAATATAACACTAGAAAATGAAAAGTAGAAGCAACCAATAGCAACAAGGATTAAACATATGATAACGCCATAAAGTAACCAGAATACAGTTAAAGTGTCAAAACCCAATTAAGGAAAACAAATGACAACCAAATAGTCAACCGTTCTCTCACAATGTTTACACAAGAATCACCTCCCGATATTACACATCATAACCACAAGTCACGAGTCCCAAATTACGAATCATAATCACATGGCATCTCGTACCCACATTACCCATCACAACCACACTGATAACTCATGTGCTTCACGGACCACTAACGTGCCAATACTATTAATACATCAGATATGCACGGACAACTCACGTTCCAATCGTAACAACACCTCATATCCACACGAACAACTCATATGCCAACGATAACGACCCACACACAAGTATACAAGAGTTCATGTACACAATCAATAAACATCAAGATTCATACTCCTGGACTGATATATGTGACATGTTACGGTATATGCTTTTGCAAGTGTACTATCACACTACAAGTCAATAGATAAAATCAGAGACACCAAGTAGAACATTGGAAACAACACAACAAACCCGTAATATGCATGACACACACAAGAAGGTCACATCACCACACAAATATCTTCAATAACAATGCCCCCAGGCTATCACAAATCATCCCCGACATAACCCACCGTGTCTCGCCATGTGCGCAACAACAAAGTAAATGTTCGCCTTGTATCGCCACATGCGCATCAATAATTATCCCACCTTGTCTCACCACATGTGTAAAACCAACATATATAGCCTGCCTTGTCACATCGCATGTGTAAATATCAATAATAACAATAGCACGGACAACTCACGCGCAAACACCCCGACAATCCTCTCAAAAATTCCACATGTGCCAAACGAAAACATAACAACACAATATAACCACTCGCACCACATGTTCTCACATTCCACCACATTTCCATAACAACAATTCTAATACCACAACCACGCATAGCCCACGGCTCAACAACACTGAGTATGGCAACAACAATAATAACACGAGAGTACGGTAAGTAAATCAACACAAGAATTATAACAACACAATGAAACGGAAGAATAAGCTCAAAAATGAAAGAGATTGCAAGTAATGATGACTTCAAATAAGAATAACTCAACAATGAAAGAGATAATATGTAGTAACGACATTAAATAAGAGTAAATTAAAAATGGATGAGATAACATGTAACAACGACTTCAAATAAGAGAAAGAGATAACATGGCAATAAAAGAGGTAACAACTTCAATTAAAGCATATAAGAGTAA
>NW_017701523.1:0-1909 GCF_001879085.1 Nicotiana attenuata | reverse complement strand
GATATGCTAAAGAAAGTAGGGGCCAGTTATGACCCAAAGAAGCGCAAGGCGTCTTCACAAAGGACCCCAGTTGCTTCTGAACCCTCAAAGAAAAGCAAAGTAACATCTCCCAAGACTGCTGCTACTTCTGTACCTAGGGGTAGAGCTACAAGGAGCAAAGTAAGGCAAAGTGAAGTAGAACTACAGGAAGCATTAGAGAAGAGTAAGAAAAAGAAGAAGGAAAAGGGAAAAGAAAAGGTAGTGGAAAGTTCTGAGGCTGCTGAAGAAGAGAAGGGGGAGATGGAACTGGTCCATCAAGAGAGAGGTACAACTGTGGAGGTTCCCACTGACAAACCAAAAAGAACCAAGACTCCTGCAAAGAAGTCTTCAAAATATGTACCTGCTGAACCTTCTTTGGCTAGAAGAACTAGGTTTGCAGTAAAGGGAAAACAAGTGAAAATTACTGAAGAAGAAGATGAAGAGTGGAGTGGAGAAGAAGAAGAGGAGGAGTTTGAACAAGAGCAAGATCATTTTGTTATTTTTAGCAGGAGGAAGATATTGAAGGGAAGGCTGCTGAAAGACCTGGAGGAGCCAGGCATGCTTAGGTTGTTGGATGTTTTAGCTGCACAGGGTTGGAAGGACATGGTCCTTCAGATGGATGGAAGACTAGCCAGAAGAGAGCTGATTGAATTCATGGCAAATGGCTCTGTGAAAAATGGGCTAGTGACCAGTGTGGTGAAAGGTGTGAAGGTGAATTTTGATGCACCTGAATTGGGCAGGATTCTAGACATTCCAAGTGAGGGCTATGATGATTACACCAGGCAAAGGTGGACTTGTCTAGATGATCTGCCCACAGCACTCCAAATCACCAGGAACTTCTGTGATACAAAGGATGCTGAAGAGGTGCCTGAAGCAAGATTTGTTCAAAAGAGTGAAATGAAGCCAGAACATAAAGTGATCTTTGAGTTTGTGAACAAGTGCTTGCTGCCTAGACAGGAGAGGAGGCACACTGCAAATTACATGGACCCGGTTCTCATGGAGTGTCTTGTGAGGGGTAAGCAGATTAATTGGCCTGCTTTCATAGTAAAACTGCTAGACAGAGTCATCAATGGTTCAAAGGCTCATGCTACTCCTTATGGATTCATTCTAACAACTGTACTAGACAGGCTGAACGTTCCTTTGAAGAAATGGGAAATGGCCTCCAGTAAGGAGCACTTTGGAATCAAGACTCTCCAGGCCTGTGACTATCTGCTAAGTGTAGCCCCTATTGAACCAGGTTCATCAGTGAAGACTCCAGTGAATAGCAAGGTTAGGGCTTTGGTTCAAGAATGTGGGACCAAAGATGCCGAGATTGCTAGGCTTCAGGCTCGTGTGGCTGAGTTGGAAGAAGAAAGGAATGGGCTGAAAGCAGAACTAGCAAAAGAGAAAGAAAAGAGTGAAGGGATGCTACAAACAATGCTCAACTTACTCCAATCCCAACCCTCTAGTTCTTCAAAGCCTTAGCCCTCTTTGTCCTAGTTCTGAACCAGTTCAATTAACCCCCAGTGACCCAGATTAGGGATTTTTCTTGTTTTTGCACATGGTTGGTTGTTTTTGTTCTTTCTTTTTGTGGACTGTCTTGTAGAAGCACTGCCTTATCAATGACAATTTGCATTTCTCTTGTTTTATGATGATTCTGCTCTTAATAGTTATATTTGTCAAGTTGACTTTTGATTAACTAAAGCATGCTTTCACTTGCAGTTGCCCCAGTGGCCATGAGTAATGATTAATATTCTGGGATTCACATGTTTATGCAACTTTTCGATGATGCCAAAAGGGGGAAGATATGTATTGTGCCTAAAAACTATTTTTCTGAACAGTGATGTTATGACCTAATAAATCTGCCTTAATGATAAGTAAAATTTTTCAAGTGATGATATTTAGTTGAGTT
>NW_017701522.1:0-1909 GCF_001879085.1 Nicotiana attenuata | reverse complement strand
GTCACGGCGCATGTTACCATCAAATCATTTTAGATGAAGAAGTGCCACCACGTGGCTGTCATCAATTTTTCCCAAGTAGTGCTTGACCCTGTGCCCATTGACTCTGAAAACCTCCCCATTTTTTCTTCTAATCAAGTGCACCAAACGGAGTCACAAACACCATTTCAAAAGGTCCACTCCATTTTGATTTCAGCTTTCCCGGAAACAAACGTAACCGAGAGTTGAACAAGAGAACCAAATTACACTCTTTGAACTCCTTGCCACGAGCATATTTATCATGAAGATACTTCATCTTGTCCTTGTACAAGGATGAACTGGAGTAGGCATGGAATCGGAATTCATCAAGTTCATTAAGCTGCTCCACACGAAGATTTGCTGCCACATCCCATTCAAGGTCCTCAAAGCCCACATGGCCTTGTGCTCTAACTCAACCGGTAGATGGAAAGCTTTCCCAAACACCAACCGGTACAGAGACATACCAATCGGAATCTTGTAAGCAGTCCTGTAAGCCCATAGAGCATCATCCAACTTCTTAGACCAATCGGTCCTATTTGCATTGACCGTTTTAGACAGAATACTCTTGATTTTCCTGTTTGAGACTTCTACTTGGCCACTCGCCTGAGGATGATAAGGAGTAGAAACTTTGTGGTTGACACCATACTTTGCAAGCAAGGTGTCAAAATCTCTATTACAAAAGTGCGACCCCCCATCACTTATGATAGCACGAGGAGTGCCAAACCTTGTAAAAATGCTCTTTTTGAGAAACGTAACCACACTCCTAGCTTCATTGTTGGGAAAAGCCACGGCCTCGACCCATTTTGAAACATATTCAACTGCCACTAGAATGTAGGTGTTCCCGCACGAGCTTACAAATGGGCCCATGAAATCAATACCCCACACATAAAAAATATCCACTTCTAGAATGGTGTTGAGGGGCATCTCATCTTTCTTCGAAATACCACCCGCTCTTTGACATTTGTCACACCTCTTCACAAGATCACTTGCATCGTTATACAAAGTTGGCCAATAAAACCCATAACTCAGAACCTTCGAAGCTATCCTCGACCCGCCGTGATGGACACCATAGGGAGAGGAATGACAAGCCTCTATGATACTCAACTGCTCTTCCTCAGGGACACACCTTCGGATCACTCTGTCGGTACAAATCTTGAATAAGTACGGCTCATCCCAATAGAAATCCAAACTATCCCGTTTGAGCTTCTTCCTTTGGTTAGAAGAGAGCTCACACGGGATTATACCAGTCACAAGGTAATTAGCAACATCTGCAAACCATGGCATATCACTCATTGACACAGAAAGTAGCTGCTCATCGAGAAATGCATCATTGATCTCTAGGCCATCACACGGCCTCTCTCCCTCCTCCAAGCGGGACAATTGGTCCGCCACTTGGTTTTCACTACCTTTCCGGTCCACAATTTCCAAATCAAACTCTTGATGTAACAAGACCCATCACATCAGCCTAGCTTTGGAGTCTTTCTTCGTCATCAAATACCTAAGAGTTGCATGATCAGTGTGCACTATGACCTTGGCTCCCATGAGATATGGCCGAAAATTTTCCATTGCGAACACAATAGCCAACAACTCTTTCTCAGTTACCGTGTAGTTCCTTTGAGCCTCATTCATTGTCTTGCTCGCGTAGTACACCGGATGAAATATTTTGTTCACTCTTTGACCCAAAATTGCCCCAACCGCAACATCACTTGCGTCGCACATGAGCTCGAAAGGCAAGCTCCAATTGGGTGCGGTAATGATAGGGGTGGTGGTCAACTTATGCTTGAGAAGTTCAAATGCTTGCATACATCCCTCATCGAACACAAACTTGGCATCCTTTTCTACTAGCTTGCACAAAGGATTCACTACCTTCGAAAAGTCCTTGATAAATCTCCGG
>NW_017701521.1:0-1909 GCF_001879085.1 Nicotiana attenuata | reverse complement strand
TGGAGTCTTGGACCTGTTTTTCCAACTGCTCCTATGCGGGCCCTGTACTCATTTCTTTAGCTACCAAGCCCATTGTCTTGCGATGATTTGGAAAACTCCCGGATGTGAGGTCTTTTAGCTGGCCTTTCATGCTCATATTCTCTCCTATACCAGGCAAGGTAACCTGGCGTCACTTCGCCTTTGGCCCGATCCTGTACGCACGTATCCGTATTTGAGTATTGGCATTCATTCCAGATCTGGCGGACTCTTGCTTCAGGGAATTGTCCGTCAGGGCCAATTTCAACTACCTGAGCACTAAGATCGTCGTCTTTTAGCACTATTTGGCACCTCCAGAGCTGCCTCAAAACCCGATATGGGGCATAAGGCTGGATGCTCTTAAGACCCATCAAAAGGAAGTGCGGCTCCGTTGCTGGCATATATATGATTTCATCGACAGGCAACCATCCAAATGTCCACTCTATTTGACTAGCAGTGAGGGACCGAAAGTATGAAGTCCAGCCCGTGAATCCCTCGAGCAAGCTGATCCCCTTAATCCTTGTGTAAAACTCCTCTATACATGTCATCTTTGTAGACCCATAACTCAGGAACTGAGGACGATGGCACAAGTGTTCGGTCATCCACATTTGCAACAATAGATTGCACCCCTCGAAGAAGTCTCCCCCGGCTTTGCAGGCTGTAAGAGCGCGGAAGATTTCAGCTAATATCATGGGCGCAAGAGTGCTTTTGGCTTGAGTGAGTAGAGTGCTGACGACCCCGGCTATTTTTATGTCAATGTTTCCGTCTTTCCTTGGAAATACCACAAGCCCCAGAAAGACCACCATAAAAGCAAAACGTCTATGCTCCTCCCATTTTTGGCGGTTCCCTTTGCTACATATCTTGTTTTCCGAGTTGTTGAAACCTACTATATGGCCATATCTGTGATATATGAAGTGTGGAGTACAAAAGCCGTTTGCCAAATCTGCATTGTGGACCGTCCTGCTTATTTTCAGTGAGACTAAAAATCTGTGCACAGCCACAGTTCTCAGGGCAACCAAGTACTTATGCCTTAAAGGAACCTCATCTTTTCTGATGTAGCCGGCTATTTCCTCTAGTGTCGGGGTCAACTCAAAGTCCGAGAAATGGAAGACGTTATGTGTCGGGTCCCAACATGTGACAACGCTCTGATGATATCTCCCCGAGGCACAATCTCCAACAAACCGGTAAGCCCTTTCGAATATTTTTTGACCGCATCTTGCCCTTCTCCTCCTAAGTCGTTCCACCGTAGACGCAACTCCAAAGGGATTTTATGCATGATTGAAAAAGGTTCATTTGGAGTCGTGCTCATCCTGCACATTTATTAAGGTGATTTAATCACTTATTTGACCTAACAATGAAAAATGACACTATTTTTGTTCCAATTTCCAAAACAAATGACCGTTTTTGCAGTTACGGCCTTTCAGCACTCCGAGGAGAAGATTTTAAGGTTGTGCCTGCCAACCATGTAAAATGACTCAAGGTGGCTGTTCTTGCAAAAACGGCCTTCCGGCGTCCTTTTAGGGACATTCGGCTTATATTAAACAAGAATGGCGGCACCCGACTTATTCATGACGAAATTAAAAAATTTTGGCATTTTTTGGCTATTTTGAAAAAGGGAGGTTGGACCCGATGAGGGTTGCCTACGTATCTCACATCCGGTGAGAATCAAACCGGCGTAGTTCGGGCAAATAAACCTAACTATTATTGAAAACAAGACTCTTTTGTATGTTTTTGTTGGCACTTTTCTGAAAGCAAAATTCTTGTTTTTTTTTTATATATTTCCTTTTTCGGTGGCAAATAAACAAACTAATTTGAAAATAAAACTCTTTTGGTTTTCTTTTCCATTGGCAAACAAAACAAACTAACTTTCTTCTTTCCTTTCATTTTTCAGTCA
>NW_017701520.1:0-1910 GCF_001879085.1 Nicotiana attenuata | reverse complement strand
TTGAAAATTCACTATCTATATAAGTAAATATATTCCACGAACAAAAACAAAAAAAATTGTGTACAGCAAAGACTAAACCACTTGACAAAATGGAGAGCTGCGGCATAGCAGCAAAGTGGGTTCACTCAGTAAAGTCATGTGTCTGAGCCTTCAATGTAGCTCTTTTTCTCCATCTTCTAGAGAAAGACCAAATAGGGTTATTATTTGTGAGTCTGTTTATGACTTAATAAATTGTTTGTCTACTGTGTTATAGGTTGCTAAATTAGTATTGTGATTTAAAAACAAAGGGCAGCCCAGTTTGCGAAGCATCTCGTGTTCACGCAGGGTGTGGGAAGGGTCGCGCCCCGAAGGGTGGAATGTAGGCAGCCTACCCTGATGCAAGTATCAGTGGCTGATTACACGGCTCGAACCCGTGACCTAAGTCACACGGAGACAACTTTGCCATTGCTCCAGGGCTTCCCTTCAAATTAGTATTGTGATTATTGATTACAAAAATAATGCATGAAAATTAAGAAATGAATTAATTGTTAAAGTAAACATAAAATTCAAAATTAAAATGCTTTGTTCAAAGCCTCTGAAAGTTGGGTCATGGAACAAAATGATTGTTCTGTTCGGTAGATTAATATATAATAATATAAAGGGCGATGAACAAGGGAAAAACAGAATACTAGGCTTGCTGCCCCGGTGCCCCCTGCTGCTCGCTATTGCTTTACCACACTTGTGCAAATTCTGGCTCAATGATTCTGTTTTCTTATCTATTATAGATTCCTGCGTTTAGCATTTACACCATATGTTGGAACACCTCACCTTGAAATGTACATACTAATGTAACATTTTCTTGAACAGGAACGGCAGTCGTGATAGTCATGTTGGTGACCACGCTCCTCATGACCTTGATAATGTTACTAGTTTGGCGCTGCCATTGGGTTCTTGTCCTTATCTTCACTGTCTTATCTGTGGTGGTTGAATGTACCTACTTCTCTGCTGTGTTATTTAAGGTTGATCAGGGTGGTTGGGTTCCGCTTGTGATTGCTGCAGCTTTTCTTGTCATCATGTATGTCTGGCATTATGGAACTGTGAAACGATATGCATTTGAGATGCACAGCAAGGTGTCAATGGCATGGATTCTTGGGCTGGGCCCCAGTTTAGGACTTGTACGTGTACCGGGGATAGGACTTGTCTACACCGAGCTGGCTAGTGGGGTGCCACACATCTTTTCTCACTTCATTACAAATCTGCCAGCTATACATTCAGTTGTGGTATTTGTCTGTGTGAAGTATCTTCCAGTTTACACAGTTCCAGAAGATGAGAGGTTCCTCGTGAAACGCATAGGACCCAAGTCTTTTCACATGTTCCGCTGTGTTGCAAGGTATGGTTACAAAGACCTCCATAAGAAAGATGAGGAGTTCGAGAGAAAGCTATTTGATAACCTCTTCCTTTTTGTTCGGCTGGAGAATATGATGGAAGGCTGCTCTGACTCCGACGAATACAGCTTATACGGACAGCAAACACAGAATTCAATGGATTATTTAGTGCGAAATAACGGCAACTCAACTACAGGAAATAATGACTTTACATGTTCGACGGTGGAATCAATAGTACCTGTGAAATCTCCCACTCAAGGAAGCAATACAGTCACATCATCGTTGGGCCGTGAGAGCAGCCAGGCAGAAGTGGACGAAATGGAATTCTTAAAATCGTTGTCGAGATGCTGGGGTTGTACACATTCTTGGAAACACTGTAGTTAGAGCAAGGAGAGACTCTAGGTTCTATAAGAAAATTGCTATTGACTCTATATATGCGTTTCTTAGGAGAATTTGCAGGGAAAATAGTGTGATCTTCAACGTACCTCATGAGAGCCTCTTGAACGTTGGACAAATTTTCTATGTATAATATTTTCGCAAATGATC
>NW_017701519.1:0-1910 GCF_001879085.1 Nicotiana attenuata | reverse complement strand
AGTTCTTCCTGACAGTCCAGGACTTGTTTCTTCAATCCCCTTATCAATCTCTCGTCAGATGGACTTCTTTCTCGATTCCTTGCATTTAATTTCAATTGTTGAATTTGGATCTTGAGAGCTTCATTCTCTTGGGCCAATTGCTTTTTATCACCTTCATCGGCTGCGGCTTGCAAGCTGTTTTCGAACCGAAGCTCCTGAACCTGTTTTTCCAATGCGCCAATCCGAGCTCTGTACTCTTTTTCTTTAGCCAACCAATCCCACTGCACCCGAGCCTCGTTTGTTAATTGTTGCACATGCGGCCTTTTGGCGGGTCTCTCGGGGATTTGAAACCTTTTACCAAACCAAACCAAATATTTGGGGTCTACTTCACCTCTGGCCCGGTCCTGTACTATAGTTTTAGGCTCAAGATACCTGCACTCATTCCAGATTTTCCGGATTTGGCCTTCAGGGAATGCAGCTTTTGGGCCCAACTCAATGACTTGCCCACTCAGGTCCTCATCACCGTGTACCGTCTGAAATCTTCCAAATTGTCGCAAAACTCGGTAAGGAGCATAAGGCTGAATGCTTCGAATACCCATCAGAAGAATATAAGGGACTTCTGCTGATGTGTATACAGCTTCAGTGGCAGGAAGCCATCCATAAGCCCATTCAACTTTATCTGCAGTGAGGGATCTTAAACATGACAACCAGGCCTCAGTACCTTCCAGGAACTCAATACCTGTAACTCGGGTCTCGAATTCTGCGATACAACTCAACCCGGTTAAACCGTAATTCATGTAGCCTGTGCGGTGACAGAGATGTTCCTGTATCCACAACTGCAAGAGCACATTGCAACCTTGAAAGGATTTCTCCCTTTCTCGACATTTGGTCAGAGCTCGATATATTTCTGCTACAATCAAAGGAACCACTGTGCTAGTAGGTTTCTTTATGGCAACATCTAGCATGCCTACTAGACCAAGGTCTATGTGACCGTCTTTCCTGGGACAAACTAACACTCCCAAAAAGGCCACCATGAAGGCTAATCCGCGTCGGGCCTCCCATTTGTCTTTGTTTCCAGCATGTGTCAATCCTGTATTGGGTTCCTCAAAGCCTTTGGGGTTACCATACCGGTGATACAGGAAATGTAGTGTACATCACCCTTCCGCCAAATGTGGGTCTTGAATATCCCGACTGATGTTCAACAAATCTAAAAACCTGTGAAGAGTTACCGGCCGTGGAGCCAAAGGGTATCTACCACGGAGGTTCCCATTTAGACCTGCGTATCCGGTGATCTCTTCTAATGTAGGTGTGAGCTCAAAATCTGAAAACCGAAACACATTACGGGTCGGGTCCCAAAATGGTATTAGTGCCTCAATGACATCTGTTCTTGGCTTGATTTTTAACAAATCTACGAGACCGCCCAGGCTTTTGATCACAGTATCTCTGCTTCCTTTTCCCAAGTCATGCCACCACATATGGAGTTTCAAAGGGATCTCGCTCAGGACTGAGAAGGTTTCGATGTCACTTGAATTCATCCTGCATATTTATTTTAGGGGAATTTAATGACTTATTTGAAAAATGGCTATTTATGCAAAAATTCTTTACTTAGAAAATAAGGACTTGGATTTGCAAATACGGCCTTTCAGCACTTCTGGAAGGAAGATTTTAAGGCTGTTCCTGCAAACCATTTGAAAATGACTAAAGGTGGCTATTCTTGCAAAAACGGCCTTCCGGCGTCATTTTGGGGACATTCGGCTTATTTTGTAAAACAAGAATGGCATCACCCAATGTATTTGACAAAAATTAAATTTTTTGGTATTTTGGCTATTTTTGCAAAAGGGGAGGTTGGACCCGATGAGGGTTGCCTACGTATCTCACATCCGGCGAGAATCAAACCGGCGTAGTTCGGGCAGATTTGCCAAAATCAAAAC
>NW_017701518.1:0-1910 GCF_001879085.1 Nicotiana attenuata | reverse complement strand
GTATCAAGATTCTTCGAGGATAACAAGATCAAGAGGGTATTGTCAACCCCGTACCATCCCACCGGAAACGGGCAGGCTGAGTCGACCAACAAGACCATCGTTCAGAACCTAAAGAAAAGGTTACAAGACGCAAAAGGAAAATGGAGAGAAATGCTGCCCGAAATCCTATGGGCCTACCGGACAACCGAAAGGACTAGTACCGGTGCCACTCCTTTCTCTTTGGTTTACGGTGCCGAGGCCTTGATCCCAGTCGAGGTGGGCGAACCCAGCGCTAGATTCCGGTATGCAACCGAGGTTACCAACCAAGAAGCAATGCTCACCAGCTTGGATCTTTTAGACGAAAGGAGAGAGGCCGCACTAGTTAGGATGGCAGCTCAGAAACAAAAGATCGAGAGATATTATAACCGAAGGGCTCGTCTTCGACACTTCAATATAGGGGACTTGGTACTAAGAAAGGTCACCCTCAACACTCGAGACCCTAACGAAGGGAAATTAGGACCGAACTGGGAAGGCCCTTACACCATTTTGAAGGTAACCGGAAAGGGTTCGTACAAGTTAGGAACGATGAATGGGAAAGAACTACCCAATAACTGGAATATAGGCCACTTGAAGAGATACTACTGCTAAAGGTAAGTCTTCTTTCTTCTTCGCTTCCATAAATTTTTTGAGACTTGTCCGATCCTAACCCGTGCAGGTCGATGATCGATCGCTAAGATAAGTTCGGACATCGGAGAGACTGAAAGCACGAGCTGCACTCTTTTTTCCTTCGACCGTTTTTGTCCCAACTCGGGTTTTTCGGCAAGGTTTTTAACGAGGCAGCAAGAACATCGTGCTACTACAAAGGTATCCAAGGGTAAATCATTGTATACTAGATCGCCCTCCGAAGAAGGCGAAGGTCAATAAGAATAAATGTAAGGGTCAAACGGCCAAAGCGAGCCGTGCCCAACTAGCCTGACCTAATCCGCCCGGATCAGTATGATGTATTGACTATTACTGCAATAGCAAAGACTATCTGATGCATATTCACATCATAACCTAAAAGATTTTGTTCGACTCTTCGGTATGCTTTCAAGTCCGATCTCATAAGACCTCCTCGAGGCATATTCGAACATAAGACCTCCTCGAGGCACATTCGAACATAAGACCTCCTCGAGGCATATTCGATCTCATATTCGATCTCATAAGACCTCCTCGAGGCACATTCGAACGTAAGACCTCCTCGAGGCATATTCGATCTCATATTCAATCTCATAAGTCCTCCTCGAGGCATATTCGATCACATAAGACCTCCTTTAGGCTCATAAGACCTCAATGAGGCAACACTTAAACTATAAGACCTCAAGAAGGCAAGTCCAAGCTCATAAGACCTTAATAAGGCGACACATAAAACTGTAAGACCTCAGAGGTGAGTTCGAAATTCGTAAGGCCTCGATAAGGCATTATTTTAACCATAAGTCCTCGAGAAGGCGGGTCCAAATTCATAAAATCTCAAAAGAGGTATTACCGGCCTCATCATCGACTTCACTAAATGGCGAAGTATACTCGAATTTGTAAGACCTTAAGAAAAAGGCGTAAAATCGATACAAAACCTGAAGGTCAAATTGTGCCCGAGTTCGAACCCACTCACTCGGGGACTGCTTCGAAGAAACCTAAGGGTTAGACTTCACCCGAGCTCGAATCAACTCACTCGGGGACTGCCTTGAGAAAACCCAAAGGTCGAAGTTCACCTGAGTTCGAATACATTCACTCGGAGACTATTTCGAAAAACATAAAGGACTACCATCGTTCCAAAAAGATAAAAGGCAAAGTAATAACAAGATTGAAAAAGGAGCAATAGATGGCAAAGGACAGTGTTGCATAAAAAAGCTCGCTACCGGAGCAATTACATAAGAGGGGAAAACAAAACAAAG
>NW_017701517.1:0-1911 GCF_001879085.1 Nicotiana attenuata | reverse complement strand
GAAGGGGTTTATAGCGAATTACTTTGTGTGGACTTATCATGGAGAGATGGATGGTAGCGATGGGATATTTCATAACATGGTTCTTGGTGAAAGTAGTAGGTCGAGGGAGAATAGAAATAGTGATTCCAGAATTCATGATATGGTTGCGAATGCTTTTGGAATGCACTTTGGGGGTGATCCCAACGAAAATGTTGAGCAATCCTAATGATGAAGCAAAACGTTTTTATGAACAGCTAGAGGAAGCTAGTCGTCCACTACGTAAAGGTCGTCCGCACTCTGAGTTGTCTGTTGCAGTTAGATTACTAAGCATGAAATCTGATTGGAATATTTCTCAAGGAGCCATGGACTCTGTCATTGACCTTATGCGTGAACTAGTTGGCGAGGAAATCGAATTACCTGGTGATTTCTATAAGGCAAAGAGATTAGTTTCTAAGTTAGGACTTTCGTCAATGAGAATTGATTGTTGTGAAGATGGTTGCATGTTATATTATAAAGATGATGCAAATTTAAGCATTTGTAAATTTTGCGGAAAGCCTCGTTTCAAGAGGCTTTCCAGCGGGAAGATGGTCGCTATCAAGGCGATGCATTATTTACCTCTTATACCTAGGCTAAAGAGGTTATATGCGTCGATGAGTTCTGCTCCTCATATGAGATGGCACTTTGAAAATAGAAGACCACCTGGTGTTATGTGCCATCCTTCAGATGGAGAAGCTTGGAAGCACTTTGATAGGACATATCCAGATTTTGCTAGTGAACCAAGGAACATTCGGTTAGGTCTGTGTGCGGATGGCTTCACGACTTTTTCTGTATCTGCGATACCGTATTCATGTTTGACCTGTCTTTCTTACACCTTATAATCTAACACCCGAGTTGTGCATGACTAGTCCATATATATTCTTTTGAGAGGTAATATTATAGTCCATATATAATTTTCTATTTTATTTGAATGTTCTTGGCTAACCTGAAATTATGTAGGACAATTGGCAAATGCAAACAATTTGTTAAGCAGAGGAATAGAATTGAAGGATCTATATGCGAAGCTTATCTTGCAAAGGAAACTGCTCATTTTTGTTCTTATTATTTTGAGAGTAATGTGCCATGTGCTAGGAATAGGCCCAACAGGCACACGGTCGCCCTTACGAATGATCCATTATATCCGCCTATGTCCATATTCAATCAACCAGGCCGATGTTCTAAGGATGGTAGAAAGAGAAATTTGAGTGATATGGAGTTCAAGTCAGCTACACTTCATGTGTTGCTAAATTGTCCCGAAGTAGTACCATTTCTCAAGTAAGTATTGATTTAATAGTTATCAAAATATAAAATTTACTGTGATTACATCTCAATGCAACTACTAAAAATTTTTGCTGTGTCACAGTCACTTCGTGGGTCAATTTGGCCAAGATGCTGTATATACGACATTTGATAAGTGGTTCAAACAATTTGTAAGTATATCCTTAAAATATTCTAACACTATGTAGGTAAACAATGTTTGGAAGTTATGCTAACTTATGAATTTTGTTAACAATATGTAGGTAAATGATCCAAATAATGATGTAAATCAATTTTTGAAAGATATATCTTGGGGACCTGGTGTTGAGGTCACAACATATTCCAAGTACGTTGTGAATGGTTATAAGTTTCACACAGAGGATTGCTCTAAAAATAAAAAAAGCAACAACAGTGGGGTGTGGGTTCAAGGTGGTGATGGCAACCAAGTTGGAGATATTGATTATTATGGTGTGCTCAAAGAAATAATAGAACTAGAATATTCAGGTTGGCCATTTAAGAAAATTATTCTCTTTAGATGCAAGTGGTTTGACCCAAATCCAACAAGAGGTACGAGAGTACACAATCAATACAACATAATTGAGGTTAATCATACGAGGGAGTATAATCGCTATGATCCTT
>NW_017701516.1:636-1911 GCF_001879085.1 Nicotiana attenuata | reverse complement strand
ATCGACAGTGTATGTCAAGTAAGAACGATACTCGAATGACGACGAAAATGGCCGTCGCGCGAGAGCGCGTTGGTCAAAGAAAACTGAGCAAAGTTTCAAGAACTATATATAGAAGGGGAATTCTCGGGAAAGGGGGGCTGGACTCTTCCTCTCTACTTTTTCTCTTACAATTTCTTATTGTTAAGGATGTAAACTCATTTTTTCTTCTTATGAAGGATGAGATTATAAGATCAATAAACTCAGAATGTTATCACTTTTCATTGATTATTTCGTTTTTCACTTTTAGATGTAAAGTTGATTATGCTTGGCTAAGATTTACCTTTTTCATTATCGATAATTGAAGTTATCAAAAGATTCCCAAACTTTTGGTCAAACAAGTTGCTTGTCTTTAAAAACTTTTATTCTAATCTAAACTAACCACACTTTTTTTTGTATTAATCACCAAAGCAAACTGTACAAAACCATAACCATGCTAAGCAGGGGCGGCCCAATGGTAAAGCAGCTAAAGCCACTGCTTTGAGCCATATTTTTGTTGGGGCCCCAAAATTTTCTGTAGGTATTAATTTTTCTTTAAGAATATTAAGTATTTGAAAAAAGGGGTGCAATTTTGATGGGAAAAAAATGAAAGATGGGACTATAGGAGAAAAATTGTAAATGAACAATATTTTTGGGATTCTCTCCCGTGTGAACATACATTCTTGCCTTATTTATATACAATCATCATATTCATGTTGGCCAGTATTTGTTACGCCGTATAATCTTCCTCCTTAGCTGTGTATGACAAGTCCATATTTGTTCCTAACTTGCATTGTTCCAGGTCCGCGCAATCCGAAAAGTTTAATTGATGTATACATGCAGCCTTTAATTGATGAGTTAAAGTTATTGTGGCATGAAGGTGTGGAAACATATGATATATCAGCTAAACAATCTTTAGATTGCGTGCTGCTTTGATGTCGACTATAAATAATTTTCCTGCTTATGGAATGTTGTCCGGGTGGTCGACTGCAGGAAAGTTAGCTTGCCCAACTTGTATGGAAGTCACAAAAGCATTCACGTTGAAACATGGAGGAAAGAATACATGGTTTGACTGCCACCGTCGATTCTTGCCTATGGATCACGAGTTTAGGAGAAATACTAGTGCATTTATGAAGAACCAAACTGATTTTGAGGAGCCACCGTCACCATTGTCGCCAGAAGAAATTTGGAACAGAGTTAGGTTTCTACCAAAGGTAACAGAGTCTCCAATATCTAATAAGATACCTGGTTATGGTGTTA
>NW_017701516.1:0-263 GCF_001879085.1 Nicotiana attenuata | reverse complement strand
TTTTTTGATGTAATGGAACATCTTCCAATTCATCTTCCACAAGAGGCACGACTTGGAGGGCCTGTACAATGTAGATGGATGTATCCTTACGAGAGGACTATTGGAAAATGTAAGCGGGCCATAAAAAATTGATCCAGGATTGAGGGATCGATATGCGAGGCACATTTGGCTAAAGAAACTTCTTTTTTCTGTTCATATTATTTTGAACATGATGTGCCATGTTTGAGAAATAGGCCAAATCGGCATGATGATGGAGGTGTTAA
>NW_017701515.1:0-1911 GCF_001879085.1 Nicotiana attenuata | reverse complement strand
CGTTTTCCCATTTCATGCTTCTTCATGTTTCGTTATCGGTATGTGGTGTGTTAGAGTTGTTTTGGATTGGTTTGATAAGAAATGAGACACTTAGTCTCTTTAAGGAAAGCTTAAGTTGGAAAAGTCAACCGAATGTTGACTATTGAGTTAGAAGGCTCGGATGTGATTTCCGGTGATTCAGTTAGCTTCGGAGGATGATTTGTGACTTGGGAGTGCGATCGGAATTGATTTTGGAGGCCCGGTGTAGAATTAGGCTTGAATTGGCGAGGTTAGTATTTTGGAAAATTCCGGTGGATGGGTGAGAATTTGATCCGGGGGTCGGAATAGCATTCCGAGAGTTGTTGTAGCTTCGTTAAGTGATTTTGGATATGTGTGCAAATTTTCAGGTCATTCGGACATCGTTTGGTCGGGTTTTTTGATCGAAAGTGCATTTCAGAAGTTCTTGAAGAACTTAGGCTTGAATCCGATGTGAACTGATGATTTTAGTGTTGTTAGGTGTGTTTTGATGATTGGAGCAAGTTCGTATGATGTATTGGGATATGTTGGTGCCTTTGGCTGAGGTCCCGGAGGCCTCGGGGTGATTTCGGATGGCTAGCGGGAAGAAATTTGGACTTGGAGACTTCAAATGTTGCTGATATCTGGTATTCTCGCTTCTACGAGTCTTGGACCGCAGAAGCGGACCCGCTTAAGCGATGGGTTGACCGCAGAAGCGGTGAAGAGGCCTGGGCGCCTGGTTCCGCAGAAGCGTTGCCGTAGCCGCAAAAGCGGAATCGCTTATGCGATGTTTTGACCGCAGAAGCGGTTTGGTTCGAGAGTGGGATTTCCGCAGAAGCGGAAGGAATAGCGCGGAAGCGGTCCCGCAGAAGCGGGATGGGGACCGCATAAGCGAAAGTGCTGGGCTGATTATTAAATATTTCCTCCGCGAGCTAGGTATTATTTTCCCCCATTTTTGAGCGAGCTTTGAGAGCTTTGAGGCGATTTTGAAGAGGGATTCAAGGAGGAATGATTAGAGGTAAGTTCAACATGGAAATTGGTTGGAATTCATTAAAAAGGGGTAAAGCTAGGGCTTGAGTTTTTGATATTTCAAATTGGGATTTGATAGGTCATTTGTGCTCGGATTTGGGAGTTCTTGGTATGTATGGACTCGTGGCGAGACGAGGAATACGTTAATGTGAATTTTGTAATTTTTCGAGAAGCGGGCCCGGGGCTCGGGTTTTGCTAGTTTCGAGATTTCTGCTATTTCTTGGCTGTTTTCGATTGGGTATTGTTCCCTTGGCATATTGTAATGTATTCGCTCTGATTTTGGTTAGATTCGACGCGCGTGGAGGCCGATTCGAGGGGCAAAGGCATCGCGAGCTAGAGATTTTGCCGGTTCGAGGTGGGTAATACTTGTAAATGATATCCTGAGGGTTTGAAACCCCGGATTTGCACATCATAGTGCTGTATTGAGGTGACTTGCACGTCGGACATGAGCGTGGGGTAGAGCACCGTTGGGGATTGTGACTTGGTCCGTCCCGGTTGTTGATTTTACTACTTAATTGACTGAGACTTACTTGATGCTATCATGATTTGGGCTGATTGCCATGTGTTGGGCTTCGTGTCCGATTTTTTTTGAATCCTTCAGGGATTTGGTATCACTGTTTTTGCATTACTTTGCATATCATTTGATCTCGGTCCAGGGTTTTGATACGATTTTGCAAACTCAGCCATTTTTCCAAGATTTGAAAACTTAAACAATATTTTTATTGACGTTTTTGAGCTAAGAACCATTATTTTAATATTGCCAAGTGGCTTATGTGCATTTCTGCACTGAGCAGGGATCGGGCTGCGCGCCGCAGCAGTGACTTGAAACAGTGGTAACAATGACACTGTATGATGTGACTTGAAACAGTGGTAACAATGACACTGTAT
>NW_017701514.1:0-1911 GCF_001879085.1 Nicotiana attenuata | reverse complement strand
AGTAAACATAGCAAATGCTTCATCTTTAGATGTTAAAAATAATAGTCCAAGTAAACCTAGAGTAATCATCAACAAGCACCATCACATGTCTTTTACCACCTCTGCTTAATATTCTCATTGGACCACAGAGATCCATATGGACCAGTTCCATCGTTCTGGTGGTACTTACCACTTTCTTGCATTTAAAAGAGGATCTTACCTGCTTCCCCCTTGCACAAGCCTCACAAACTTTGTCTTCCTTGAACTTGATGTTAGGCAGCCCTATCACCAGGTCCTTGGAGACTAATTTGTTGAGTTGACTCAGACTTGCATGTCCAAGTCTCTTGTGCCAAAGGAGGGGATCATTGTCCAACACACTTAAGCAAGTGAGTTCATTTTAAATACCCTGATAAACATAGTTTTTGAATTATATGTTAAATATTAATACTTTATTGATATATAAGCAGATTTTGTAGTTTGAATTTTAAAATGTTTTGCTTCCTGTATATTATGTTGCAGAATCTAATATGTGAAAGCATATCATCCGGTAAAGTTTATAGAATTGGAGTTCTTATATAATCCGGTAAAGCATAATCTCCAGTATTATATACTGGCTGAGCACAATCAAGACTTTTCCGCGTTAAAATATCATGGTATAGCCAGTTTTTATACTGGTCAATGAAAAATAGCCAGCGTTTACCAAGTCAATGAAAAATGGCCACTATTTTGCTGCAACAGGGACCGGTCCAGTATAATATACGGGAGTTCTGTTGCATTTGTGTACGAACTCCAGCATATTATGCTGGACCGGTATACTTTGCTAACTCCTGTAAAATTTGCGAGAGACTGGAGTACCAGTGCTCCAAACTCCAGTATATTATACTGGACAATTATACTTGCTGGAACTCCCGTAAAATTTGCGGGAGTTCCAGCATAATTATGCTTGAACTCCCGTTAAATTTGCGGGAGTTCCAGCATAGTTATCCTGGAACTCCCGTAATATTTGCGGGAGTTCAAGCATACTTAAGTTGGAACTCCCGTAAAATTTGCGGGCATATTTTTTCGGATTTTGAATAGTGTTTTCGTTCAGATTTAAAGTGGCTAAATTTCGATGACTTTTGAAACTTGGCTATTTTTCAACGATCAGTGTTAAATCAGGCTATAATAATCCAAAATTTTTTATTATAAATTCGTCCAACTTATGCTGGAAATACTATTTATGAAGGCATATAAGCCAGTATATTATAATGGAGAAGTTGAAAATAATATCTAGGACAATTGAGAGAAATTAAATAATTTAATATTTTATTTCCTGTAGATTATACTGGAGGTGTATATGTTTAAACCACTACGTCCTATATTTAATACTGGATGTGAATAATCCTAATTATTTCACCCTAAATTCGTCCAGTTTTGATTACTCCCCTATAAAATATGGTGCTTATGAAGTGATATAAGCCAATATATTATATTATAATGGATAATTGGAAAATAGTGGAAACTCGGTAATTAGAACAATTTACTGGAATTAAATAATTTAATATTTAGTTTCCTGTATATAAAAGGTATTAGGTCTGTTTGATTTTGACAGGTTCAAAGCGCATATTCCAAGAAAATTAGGTTCTAAACGACGCGCTACTAAAGCGTATCTCCAATTTCCAGGGTTTAGTCGCTTGTTCTCGAGGTTTAATTTTTGAAATGTCAAGCTTAATTTCGAACACTTGATTTTATGGGTACAAAGCACTCACTCAAGCGTAAAAAACCTTTTCATCCAATCTCAGTGTCATCTGATTTTTCTGATTTTGTTATAGAGATCGAAAATTATTCTCTTACAATGGCAGAAGTTGTTAGTTTAGAACGGACTCGTTCACAAAGGGCTAGAGCACGAAATACCTCTAGATCAGCTTCAAATACCTCTGGGTCAGCTAGTAT
>NW_017701513.1:0-1911 GCF_001879085.1 Nicotiana attenuata | reverse complement strand
GTAAACTGAAAAGTAGTAAAAGCCACCCCACTGGACTCAAGAATCCCCGCTGTACGGAGCATCCGCTGACATCTGTCAAGAAAACCCTGGGCATCCTCGCCCTCAGCTCCACTAAATGTCGAAGGCTGGAGTCTACCAAACCTCTCGAGGCGACGCTGCTCGTCCTCGGGCATAACTGGAACCCTGAACTCCTGTACTGGTACCACTGGCTGAGCTGGAGGTGCCTCTGGAGTCTGTAATCCCTACCCTAACTGCTCAGGTGTGCGAGCAGCGGGGGTCTGATTGCCTCCCCCGGCCTGTGAAGTAGCTGCTGGTGCTGTGGTGGCTGAAACCACCTGAGCCAGGCCCGTGCACACTATCAAGATCTGAGCTATTGTCTCCTGAAGGCCAGGAATTACTATGGGCACAGCCGGTGCCTGAGCTGGTACTATTGGAGCCTGATCCGGAACTGGGGCAGCTGGTGGATCAATAGGTGCTTCCCTCGCTGCTCTGCCTCGGCCACGACCACGACCGCGTCCACGGCCTCTGGTGGCCTCAGTAGGTGGCACTGGTGGTCGTCCGTCACGTCCGGTAGCTCGTGTCCTCACCATCTGTGAGAGAATGGAATAAGGAGAAATTTAGCATTCGGCTCAACAAGTTCGCACGACAAGAATTTCAAGAATGTGGAATTTTCCTAAAGGTTCTGCAGCCTCTCGAGGAGAAATACAGGCGTCCCCGTACCGCTCCGCGAGACTCTACTAAACCGGCTCATGACTCGCGAGACCTAGTAACCTAGGCTTTGATACCAACTTGTCACGACCCCAACCCCGGTCGTGATTGCGCCCAACACAATGCTAGGCAAGCCCGACCATTTCAGCACTCTCAATCCCTCACATAGAGTTCGTTACCAATTAACAGGGTTCAAATACCAAATTAACATAAAACACAAGTCTGAAACAGTGGATACAATGCGCGGAAAGAACATAATAACATCACTACAAGCCTACCGATCCGGTGTCACGAGTCAAGAGCCTCTAATACAAGTCTGGGAAACAACCTAAACAAAAGATAGTCTAAAATACTGAAAGTAAAGAGGATAGAGGGAGAAATCGGGTCTGCGGACGCCATGCAGCTACCTCGATGACTCCGGTGAGATCTGAACAGCAGAGACAGCTCAATCTACGCCTCCGGAATACCTGTATCTGCACACATGGTGCAAGGAGTAATGTGAGTACTCCGACTCACTGAGTAATAGCAATAAATAATGACTGACAGAAAGAAATCTCGTAAAGAGCACTAAGCAGTTCTATATCAAGCAGTAAGAACATTTAAACAGCAACTAAATGAAGAAGCCAGGAAAAATCCTTTAAGCCAGTACCCAACTCATTTATTTCTCACAATAACCGAAATCATAGTATATCGCTGCGGCGTGCAGCCCGATCCGTATAAATATACTGTTGCGGCGTGCAGCCCGATCCATAATATATATACTGTTGCAGCGTGCAGCCCGGTCCACTAATAATAGTCGATTGCGCTCACTGGGGGTGTGCAGACTCCGGAGGGGCTCCTACAGCCCAAGCGCTATACTGCTGCGGCGTGCAGCCCGATCCACATAATATACTGTTGCGGCGTGCAGCCCGATCCATATAAGTATACTGCTGCGGCGTGCAGCCCGATCCATATAAGTATACTGCTGCGGCGTGCAGCCCGATCCACATAATATATCAGTCATCCTCACTATTGGGTTCTCAACCCCTCTCAGTCAATATAAACTTCGTCCCTCGGGCATACTAAGATAAGATAGGGATTCCAACCCTCATATTACTCTAATTTTGGTTTAGCCATTTCAAAGCCAGCTCATATTTTATTAAACAGTTAGAAACATGACTGAGGTGTGATTTTTAACAAGTAAGTGAGGTCAATCAGTACAAA
>NW_017701512.1:0-1911 GCF_001879085.1 Nicotiana attenuata | reverse complement strand
AAATAAAATGGAAACAAGATAAAATCTTATATCAAAACGACTTCTGGCATCACCGGAAGGATCGAAACCACATTCATAGGCCGACAATTTTTCTGGATAGGTCGAACTATTGGAAGAAAATAGAAAAGGAAGACCGAGTGGGAGCAAAGAAACTAGCGGACTGATCACTAAATAGATACAAATAGGTGCAAATTCTGACATCACCACAAAAAACTTGTTTCTTTCGCTCCTTGCTGGCGGAGCGGCATACCGGAAGAAATTGGAAGATCGACGACGGAACGAAGAACGCTATTTTACGACAGCAACACAACAAAGAAGAATTCTATGGGGCTTCACTGTCGAGAATTAAAAGTTTTTCTCTCAGAGAGGCGTTTTCCTCGCTTAGAAAAGCGCTCCTTTTCTCAAAAGATTTCCATACCTCTCCTAACTCTAGGCGATGTTGCATTTCCAATTTCGCTTGGTGCTTTAAGTTTATAAAGCCACGAAAATGATGCGCTTGAGCCCTTTTTACATCTTGATAAAAAGGGGAATCATGCTTCTCGACACATAGACTTTCTAAGACCTAGCATAGAGCAGGGTGATTGAATTCTAAGGGTTCAAGGTGCACCCTCAGTATGGAATCCAGGTCTTGTGGATCAATGAAGAATTGTGGATCCTCCCGACCATAAAAAAGGAGTTGATAGAGGGAGGAAATCTGCTCTCGAGTTGCTAAACACAATTCGGTATTGAGGAAGTCCCGCACCATGATTTTGTACTCCCTGGGTGAGAGGCCCTGGGTTTGTAGGTGCTCTCGTACGAATTCCACCCATTCTGGATCCTTATCCGGTTGATTCAGATAGTGGGATAGTAGCTCCAGTTCAGATGGGAGAATACCAAATAGGGAATGAAATAAAACAGCATCAAACAAGTTTGCGTAGATCCTATATCCAAAAGTTAGCAAGCAATAAAGACATATGAAATATTTTAGAATAAAAAGAGCCCGCTGTAACTTGGGCCTTGTTATATATTAACAAAAGAGTTTCACTTCTAAATCCAAAGGGAGATAGAACCTAATAAGAATGAGGAAAAGGCATGACCAGAAGAATTGTGTGAAATAAGTGAATTTATCCAGTTGAGGCATTCTTGATTGATTGAGACAAAACGATTCCCTCAATACAGCTTAACTCCGTCAAGCCTGTACGAGTAGTGAAGAAGTATAGAGCACTTTGGTTGGTTGTTGACCAACGGAAAGCATGGGAGAAAGATGCACAAACGAAAAAGGGCTAATAAGGACCCTCTTTTGGCAGATGCCATCAAATAACTGAGTTAACTCAGGTGGAGCGCTTTGCGCGTCCGACCTAGTTGAGGAAGTGCTACTAGCAGAAGGGAACGAAGAAGTGGAACTTTGCATAAAGTGAAGATTGCTGGGTGTTGGATCTCCATATAGTCTGAAAGATCTGTTGTTCATAAACCTACTTTCGCCTCGATTCTATACGTAAACCCACCCCTCCACCCCTCTATCTAGAAAGTAGGTAAAGAAGGACTTCGTTTGGGGTCTTAATTTTCTTTCTATCTGACAGTACAAAAAACAGGAAGGGGTGGTTCTTTCATTGCTTTGACTTTGAGAAGAGAATCGTTGGTTTAACCGACAAAATACGTGGGAAATATGAGTTGAGAGGACAAGAGGATTCGATCTCCACGAAAGGCTAAAGAAACATAAAAAAAGCGAATCATCTTTATTTCTATATTATACGCAATTTCTAAATAAGGGAAAAAGACATATAGAGAGACGCAAAGGACAGATATGCCAATTAGGGATAAGAAGATAAAGATTTCAATAACTTAGACTCGAATTTGAAATAAGCTAATAAGCTCTTTCTCAATTCGCCGCATTTCTATCTCTTACTATCAAAAAGAAGACTAGCTTTCCAT
>NW_017701511.1:0-1912 GCF_001879085.1 Nicotiana attenuata | reverse complement strand
ATACTGAAATACATGATGCTGAAATACTGAACCATACTGAGTTACATGATACTTGAATGCTGAATCACACTGAGTTACATAATACTGAAATACCGAATAGAACTAGACAGAGACAACTATTCTTGAACTAATTATGAACACTGAAACTTCAACTGTTTATGACATGCTGATTAAGCAATACTGAGACTCAGGGACATTAATCCCAAGTCTATATTGAATACGAACTAAGCTCACAACGTTCAGAATGAAAGTCATGAACGAGTTATGAAGCTGGAGAATAGAAGTTCTGCAACTATTCAAGGAACTAGGTTTTACTATATTTCTGAGGCAATTGATAACGTGGTAAAAGAAACATAGTGTAAGGAGAATCATTAACATTCCCAAACATAGAGAGTTTGCCTCACATACCTTAACTTCCTGCTCTTGAGCGTAATACAACGTTTGTCAACCCTTTGAACTCTAATCTATAGCAATACAAGTCAAAGGGACTCCATATTAGCTATGATGCTCATGTTTTGGTCACTTAAGTATCTTATCAAACACTTGGTGAGAATAAAGTTTCATAGTCCTTATTAATGGTGTCTCTACACCCAATAACCCATTCTCTTGTCCCTAGATAAATTCTAAAGTCTCAAATGGTTATAATCAACATTATTCTTTGTCACCCATAAAGTAAACAACACCCTTAACCAATTATCAACAATCAACACCCCAAACTTATAATCGTTCATGCTTTTCTATCAAACCCATCAACTCATATCTCATGAACTAGGGTTTAAAATCATTAAACCAATGCTAGAATCAATTAGAGGGTGAGGACATTACCTTTTTGAAGTTCAAACCCTTTGAATTCGAGTTCTAGGCTTCCTTCTCTCAACAATGATGTCTCAATCGAATATCTAATGATATGGAGGGTTTACCCATGTTAATAAGATGTTGAAAAATCTAAATTAACTTAGAATCACCTTTAAAACTTACCTTGGGTGGTGGAAGGACCCTTAAAGAGTTAGGTTTCTGAGAGTTCCCCTTTATAGAGCAAGTTTTTATGTTTTGGAGCTGTGGGGGACAAAGTAGGGCTTTAAAACGACCCCCCACGAGCGTGCCCACGCACCTGTAGACCTGACCGCGCTACTGACCATGCAAAACGGCAGTAACACTTCCTCAAAAGAAGCGCGGCCGCGCTAGGGGCGCGCTCAGGGCGCGCATATCGCATACTATTCTGTAAACTGCGCATAAATTTTTGCACAGAGATCTGTTCGGGCACCATAATATTTCGTTGGAAAGCTATTTCAAATTCCTGCAACTTTCATGCTTTGAGTTTTTCCAAATTCCTTACACATTTTCACTAAACCCTGCTGGAAGACAGACGTTCTGCAAACTTAGTCGATTTTGTCAAATCTTATGCACCTCACTTTTCATCTTGATTTTGAAATAACTATTTTACCCATAATCATCCCGATGGGACTTCACATGTCCAAATATAACCTTACTACTCCTTTAACTCATTCATACCTAAGCCGAATTTACGGGGTGTTACAATTGTCAAGAAAGAATCGTTACAAAACCAAAGCCAAAAAACGTTACATGTTTAAATTAAAGGCCATTAAGCATGGAACGTTATCAAATGGTTAGATTCAAGAAACTAATTGATTTTGATAGCCATAATAAACAATAATAGCCATTTAAAGCTAATAAAATATTATATTCAAAGCTATTCACACACATTAAATATATTCAAAAAATAGTATAATAAAGATCCTTTAATATAATATAACAAGAATGAACCTAGACAACATTTTGAATATCTCTTTTTGAGTTACCAAATTATTTTTCTAATAGTACATATATTTCATAAGTTCTTAACGAATTTGCTGAATCAGTGAAGGTCTCTTCATACACTAAGTACATGCAT
>NW_017701510.1:0-1912 GCF_001879085.1 Nicotiana attenuata | reverse complement strand
ATCGAGAGGTTTGAAAAGCTGTTTGATAAGGTAAATGTGTTGGAGGCCGGAGAAGGTCCAAGCAAGGCAGATGTTCAGTTCGTGGGCCCCTAGGCAAAGCTTAACAATTGGGAAGCAACTCCCCTTCCTACCCGGAGGGAGTCTTGGTAGTTAGTTTTGATTTCCTTTCAGTTTAATCTGGATTATTTGCAAGGTTGTAATTCGGATGCTATGTTCCGTCCGTTTGGATGAGTTAAACCTTGTTATCTTAAATATTAATTAAATGCAATTTTCCTCCTTTTTCATTCCTGATAGTTTTTATTTTGTCTTTCTTTTCTTTCTTGTACAGTCCCTTTTACGCTGGTTTCAATGATGTGTCATGCATGAGGAGTCTTCGGCCCGGTCTTAAATGCGAATCTAACTCTGAAATAATAATACAAGAAATTGAGTGTGATGACGAAATAGAATATGATGATGAGGAAGCTTTTGAGGAAATCAGTAAAGAATTAAGCCATTTTGAAGAAAAACCCAAACCTAATCTGAATGATACAGAGGCAATCAATTTAGGGGATCAGGAGAATGTACGGGAAACGAAAATAAGTGTCCATTTGGAACCTCAGCTCAGAGAAGAGATAATTAAAGCACTGTTTGAGTATAAAGATGTTTTTGCATGGTCATATGATGACATGCCTGGTTTAAGCACTGATTTGGTGGTCCACAAATTGCCCACCGACCCAGCATGCCCTCCTGTCAAGCAGAAGCTAAGGAAATTTAAAACAGACATTAGTGTGAAAATCAAAGAAGAGGTCACCAAGAAGTTTGAGGCGAAGGTCTTCCGGGTCACGCAGTATCCCACCTGGTTAGCCAATGTTGTGCCTGTGCCAAAGAAGGATGGAAAGACCAGAGTNNGGTTGATAACGGGTCCAGTGCAAACATACTGCCCTCTCTCCGACCCTGGAAAAGTTAAAGGTGGACAGTGAGAGAATCTACAAGAATAGTATTTGCGTGCGAGGATTTGATGGAGGAGGAAAGGACACAGTTGGGGATATAGTGTTGGAACTAACGACAGGTCCGGTTGAATTCACTATGGAGTTCCAGGTGCTCGACGTGGCCGTCTCTTATAACCTCCTGTTAGGCCGACCCTGGATCCATGCAGCAAAAGCAGTGCCATCTACCTTGCACCAGATGGTTAAATTTGAGTGGGACAGGCAAGAGATTGTGGTGCATGGGGAAGATAGTTCGTGTACTCTGGATGGTGCCATTGTGCCTTTCATAGAAGCTGAGGACGAAAAAGGTCCATGGGTTTATCAAGTCTTTGATACGGTATCAGTTGAAAAGATCCCGGAAGGGGAGTGTATTCCTATGCCAAAGGTAGCTGCTGCATCCGTCATGGTTGCGTCGGAAATGCTGAAGAACGGATTTGTACCTGGAAAAGGCTTGGGTGCTTCTTTGCAAGGCATCGTACAGCCGGTATCTCTTCCTGCAAACCTGGATACTTTTGGTTTAGGCTTCAAGCCCACTGCTGCAGACATAAGGCGAGCTAGAAGAATGAAAAAGAAAGCATGGACCCTTCCAAAACCCATTCCCCGCCTTGCCCGTTCCTTTGTCAGGCCTGGTACTAGGAAGCGCCTAGCAACAGCAATGCCCAGTTGTGTGATTGATCCCGACAAGGAGATGATCGAGAGGTTTGAAAAGCTGTTTGATGAGGTGAATGTATTGTAGGCCGTAGAAGGTCCAAGCAAGGCAGATGTTCAGTTCGTGGGGCCCCAGGCAAATCTTAACAATTGGGAAGCAACTCCCCTTCCTACCCGAAGGGAGTCTTGGTAGTTAGTTTAGATTTGCTTTCTGTTTAATCTGGATTATTTCCAAGGTTGTAATTCGAATGCTATGTTCCGTCCTTTTGGATGAGTTAAACCTTGTTATCTTAAATATT
>NW_017701508.1:0-1913 GCF_001879085.1 Nicotiana attenuata | reverse complement strand
TGATTTAATTGAATAGATTTGGGCCATTTGGAGTCGAGTACTCGTGGCAAGAACGTGGTTGCTAGTTGATTTTAGCCGGTTCGAGGTAAGTATCTTGCCTAACCTTGTGTGGGGGACTTCCCCTTAGGATTTGGGTCTTCTTTATGGATTGTATTCCTTGTACGCGAGGTGACGAGTGCGTGCTCGGGTTTATTTGTGGAAAATTTGTCCCTTTTAGGCTCTTAGATCCTTGTAGTCACCAAATATGAAGTTGTTCTTGATACGATTGAGTTCCCTGTTATTAGCTTCACCTTTACATGTCTTACTTCGAATTTATTTGCCCTTTTTGGCTTATTCTTGTTACCTGATTGACTTTTACTTGTTTCACTGTAGACATTACCCTTCTATAGTCACATTATCATTCCTAACTGCTTGTCTTTATTTGGAAAGCATTATTTCTACCTCTCGTGTAATTAATTGGTCTTAATTGGAAAGACGTTAGATATCCTATGTCTAGTTGATATTTCCTTAATTGTAATTATTTGGTTCATGTTAACTTCCTTGTTGTTAAACTTAGTGTTATGGAATCGTTGTTTCATATTATTTCTCCCTTGTTGAGTTGTTCTTATTGCGCTTAGTATTTCTCTGTTACGGTTATTCCTTGTGAGTTAGTTGTACCGTCTTTTGGTGAACGGAAATACCTGAGTTGATTCTCTTGCTTTGTTCCTATATATATTGTCATTTGTTGTGTTGTACTTGAGACTGTGATGCACGAGGTTTCTGCCGTGCAGTTGTTGATACTGTGATGCACGAGGTTTCTGCCGTGTGGTTGTTGATACTGTGATGCACGAGGTTTCTGCCGTGCCGTTGTTGATACTGTGATGCACGAGGTTTCTGCCGTGCGGATGTTGGTACTGTGATGCACAAGGTCTCTGCCGTGCGGTTGTTGTTGAAGGGTTGCACGAAGTCTTTGCCGTGCTATTGTTGCTATTGATGTGTTGCACATGCGGCGTAATAAGGCGGGATATGTTATATGCTTATATATGGGTTGCGCATGTGGCGGAATAAGGTGGGAACATTGTGATGCACGTGTGGCGAAATAAGGTGGTGCTTATTATATTATTCTTCGCACACGTGGCGAAATAAGGTGGGCTATGTCAGGGGTTGATTGTACAGAATTATGACGGCCTGTGGAGGCATTCCTATTTGTTTAATAATGTGATTTGTGGGTTGCTTACCTGTATGAGCTTTACCGCTTGGTAGTTGTGAGGAAACATCGTATGTGCGGTCCGTTCTCCTTTTTCATGTTGCTAGTTGGTAAATATTCTTGTTAAAAGCACTTGCACAAGCATACACGTAATTGGACATCCCCATTAGAAGTGAATTCCTTCCGATCCTGCTAAGGGTGGAGATACGCCTTCGTTATCCATTATATATGTGAGAGTGGCCCTAATTGGCCAGTTGGTTGTCAGTATGAATGTGAGATTGATGAGGCACAGGGTGCGAAGTGATAGATTTCAGATGCTGGGTTTTTTCGTGAGTTGTGGTTTGTCCGAGATTATGATAAAATTGTGGAAGGAGTTGATTAAGACCTTATGTGATCATCATTGTAGGATATGAGTTATTGACTTGTTTTCCCCTTGCCGTGTTGTGACCTTAGGATTTGGATTAAGATTCTGCCGTCATTTCGTATCATTATTTATTATAGTCTTGTTGTTACTTGTTGCCCTTTTTCCCTTATCGTGAATTGTAGCACTTGTAGTCATTCATGCAGTCTTTACATGTTATACATCGTTTCCATTATTCCTATGATTATACTGTTTATTTGACAGGTAGGTGCCTTGACTGTTCCTCGTCACTACTCCACCGAGGTTAGTCTTGATACTTACTGGGCACCGCCGTGGTGTGCTCATGCTACTCTTCTGCACATATTT
>NW_017701507.1:0-1913 GCF_001879085.1 Nicotiana attenuata | reverse complement strand
CCACCTGGAGAACAAGGGAATACTTTTCAAAGTTCAGCAATCAGGCGCCCACCTGGAGAACAAGGGAATACTTTTCAGTTTTAGCAATCAGGCGCCCACCTGAAGAACAAGGGAATACTTTTCAAAGTTCAGCAATCAGGCGCCCACCTGGAGAACAAGGGAATACTTTTCAATTTCAGCAATCAGGCGCCCACCTGGAGAACAAGGGAATACATTTCAAGCATTGCAGTCAGGAACCCACCTGAAGAACAAGGGAATATTTTTCAAGCGTGAGCAATCAGGAGCCCGCCTGGAGAATAGAGGCACATATTGCAAATTGCAGCAGTCAAACGTCACTCGGAGGAATGGTAAAACATCTACAATCACAATGCAAGGCAACAACGCAAGAATTCCAGCGGGAGAACACAAGTTCAAGGCAACACAAGAGCAAGTTTGAAGACCTAGATAGGACCCTTTTGTAACTCATCGCTTAGGCTAGCTTCTTTTATCTTGACACGGTGTAATAAGGAGGTCAGCGAGCAGTAGCAACAGCAACAGCAGAAAGTCACAGCTCTTGGTAGTCCCCAGCTACCGGACATTCCCGAACTACACTGACCTGATTCCTGTTTAGCCCAGGATATGTAGGCAACCTTTGAAGCAGGGTGCGGTCAACTCTTTTTCAAAAAAAAGCTTCACACGGAATATGCAAACGGGCAAAAATCGCTCGTTTCTGCTCACTTATCTTTGCACGAAAACTCTTCGTGTTTCCGGGCAAAGAGGGGCAGCTGTGAGCTACGTGTATTTTTGCCCTAAGCAATAATTCCCAAAATTTCAAACAAAACAATTTCTCTAGTATTTTATAAATTTTTTTGAGTTTTGTGGCATTTTTTTTGGTAATTGTCGCATTTTGTTTGTGCATTTTAATCCATATGAAAATATAAAAAATATGCATTTTTGCATTTAGGATTTAATTTCATATTTTAGCATTAATTGATTTTAGAACAAAATGTTAATAAAATAAAATAGAAAAAGGGGTCCATTTTGCATTTTGGTATTAGTTTGCATTTCCCTTTAGAAATTAATTAGGAAATATAATTGTTAGAGTCAATTTGTTTTAGTTTTAGTTTTAGCATTTTTATAAAATCAGAAAATAAATTAAAAAAAAAGGGAGAAAAGCAAAATAAATAAAATAAAAGAAACAATTAAAAGAAGAGGGATTTAAATTGGGCTAAGCCTTGAATCAACCCACCCAGGCCCAAAATAAACCCCTGAAACCCGTTTGAACCAGCCCATACCCATTCCCATTACCCGGTCCACACCCCTTCCTGCAACGACGCCGTTTAGGCGATTTTCAATCTTGGCCGTGCAATTCTTGTGATCCAATGACCATCGTTTGAGATAGGAATTAGATATAGCTGTCCGAAAAATTCATTAACCCTAAAACCATACCTCTCTTCCTCGTACCAACTCCTCCCCCATAACGCCGGTGCTGGCCGCCCTAGCCCCACCGTCTACCACCGTCTCTCCGCCGTCCGCTGCCGGCGGCGATGCTCCAAATCCGCTTTTTGTGAGAACAGTATTTTCAACAATTAGCACAAGTACGCACTCGTGACCTCACGTACAAGGCATTTCAATTATCACAATACCAATCCTAAGAGGAATGTCCCCCACACAAGGTTAGGCAAGCCGCTTACCTCGAAACAGCTCAAAATCAACCTGAAACCACGCTCTTGCCACGAGTACTCGACTCCAAATGGCCCGAATCTATTCAATTCAATTGCATAATGTAAATAACACTTCAAGTAACTGATTCTACAAATAATTCTAAGCTAATACGTGAAATTAAGTAAAATGACCAAAATGCCCCTCGGGCCCACATCTCGGAATCGGGTAAAATCTATATTTTCAGAATTCTCATACTCTCACGAGTTCAT
>NW_017701506.1:0-1913 GCF_001879085.1 Nicotiana attenuata | reverse complement strand
GGAAGAAGTATCAGCAGCAGTAACAAGCAGGGATCAGATGACAGCCCAGTAATGAACTCGATAATCCAGGAAGTGTTCAAAGTAAGATAGAACCAGGAAATCAACTATACGCGACTTGAAAAGACCCAAATAGACTTGAAATTGAGCCCAGAAGCTCCAGAAAACCCTCAGCACTTAAAACACCCAATAACAACTTGAATAAACCCCTAACTACTTGCAAATGCTTTAACTCTCGAACATAGAATAGAAAACAGAGAAATTCGAGCTGTTTCTGATCCTAAATGATCAATGTAACAGTAATTTCTTCTTTTTGATTTTTTGTTGTTTTTCTGAAAATTTGAGAAGACTAAGATCTAAGGGAGTTTGGATTTGAAATTCAAATTTCAGATCTAGGAAGCTTGGAGAATATTTTTGGGGGGAACTTTTTGAGGCTCCAAACTTGTGAATCAAGGCACTAGGCCTGCTTTTTATAGGCAAAACTTAGGGCAGCCTTCAGGTTTTCATTTACGCCCTAGGTCCCTCTTTTATTTTCAGATTTTAGCTATTTAGTCCTTTAGTTCATGCCTTGTTGGCCAAGTAACACTTCCAAGTCCCTGAATTCCAAATTAGGACCCCATCTAGAAGGTTCTAGTGGTTTCCAATTTTAATTACTGCATTATTCTCTATTTTGAAATATCTATACTACCCTTGAATTAATCTTCTAATTACTAACCTATGTTAACTAACCCCAGCCCCTTTTACCTTGGTCAAAAATTGACCATGGTTAAACAAATGCTGGAGTATTCAGCTATATCCAAACAACTCCTAAAATTGAATTAATCAATCTAACCAATTCTAATTGGGGCTGGAAATTAATTCTAATCAACACTATAACCTAAGACTATTTTATCAATGAACAATAAATGGACAATTCGACAATTCAAACATGAAAATGCATTGAACAAAATCAAATAATAAAAATGAAACTATACTGTAAAAATAGAAGATGAGCAGAACCAAATAAAATGTAAAGAAAATAAATCACAAAACAATGGAATAAAAATCAAACAGACAATCAAACAAAAAACTAACAATATAATCAGGATCCTGAAACAAAAACCTAACTCAAACATAGAACACTAATTACTGCCACCAAAATATAAAATAAAAATAAAAATAAAGCATGGATTAATCAGAAAACTAATTTTAAAATCAATGAATACAAATAAAAGATGAAAGAAAGGAAATCTTACCTATGTAAGGCTTGAGCAGGGGCTGGGCTTTGATTCGAGCCTCGGAATGATGTTAAACATTTGTTCTTCACCAAGAACAAACGAAAACATTATTCCGTGACTCGAATTTAACACTGGACTCAAGAAAATTAGGTAGGGTTCTGCCGCTTTTTGATTTAAAATTCGAGAGCTTCGGGGATGATTTGAAGGAAAATAGTTAGGGGTTTGGGAAGAGGGAGGTGAGGAAAGTCTAGGGTATGAATTTGGTGAGGTTTGGGAGATTTTGGGGATTAACCGCTTCTTTTGATTTAAGATTCGAAAGATTCGGCTAGGATTTGAGGGAAACGGATTGTAGATTCGGAAAGAGGAGAAGGAGGAGCACCTAGGGTGTAAATTTGGGATTATTTGGAGACCGGCGGCCGGCGGAGGCGATTTTCGGCCGGCGGCGGACGGCGGAGGGCGGCGGCCGCTAGGGTTTCCGGGTGAGGGGTCTAACAGGATGAGAGGGTAGGGGGTCCGTGAGGGGGTAGGGGTCAGTTTGACGATATTTATATTAAGTCATCCAGGCTTCAGGACCGTTGGATTAGATTAACCTCGACGGTCCTGATTGATTCGAGCCTAAACGACGTCGTTTGATTATTAAGGGGCGTGGACCGAGTTGGGGTGTTTGGGCCAGTGATCGGTCCCAGAGGTTGAGTTGGC
>NW_017701505.1:0-1914 GCF_001879085.1 Nicotiana attenuata | reverse complement strand
AACATACCGTGCCTGTTAGCCTCGGAACTGATCATCATGAAATAGCCCAGATCAGGTGCGGGAGAATATCTCATAATTACAAATGAGGAAGGAATCAACTAATCCCGGATTATATGGGATTTACCATCAGTTACAAATCAATTATCAATAAATGCAATAAATGATTGTAACGGTCAGAACAAGGCAATCAATTCAAGTTTGACTCAATAGGCACGGGATTGACTCAATAGGCACGAGATTGACTCAACAGGCACGGGGTTGACTCAATAGGCACGAGATTGACTCAACAGGCACGAGATTTGACTTAACAGGCACGAGATTGACTCAACAGCCACGGGATTGTCTAAACAGGCACGGGATTGACTCATCAGTTACAGAATTAACTCATCAGTTATGGAATTAACTCATCAGTTACGAAATTAACTCATCAGTTACGGAATTCCAGCATTTACACAGCTGTTACAAGTCTTCCAAAAGTAATGAATGAATTGAGTAAATGCTCATAATGGACACATAATTCAAGGAGAATGGTTGCTTAGATTTAGTCCTATAAATAGACATATTTTTACCACCATGGGGGAATCTAATTCTCTTCTCTACAATTCTATACATTGTAATTTATAGCATATTGCTCTCAAGTTAGCCAAAGTTCGGCCCTTCAAGCTCTGTTCGGCTCATTATCCTATCAAGTATCATTCAATAAGAATTCTTTCTTCTCTGCTTTATTTTTATTATATTATCTGTCATTGAATTTATTTTTCACTTCTCTATC
Source organism: Nicotiana attenuata (assembly GCF_001879085.1). NCBI lineage: Eukaryota > Viridiplantae > Streptophyta > Magnoliopsida > Solanales > Solanaceae > Nicotiana > Nicotiana attenuata. The sequence continues at coordinate 1,142 of NW_017701505.1, read as the reverse complement.
ACGTTGTATTAACAAAATTTTATATCTTTCGGATTGAATCGGTTGCTTGTGGCCCGTCATATAAAATTATTGCTTTGACTTTGAAAATTATTTTTTGGGTTAAACAACAATGTTGTAATATTAAAACCTCTTTCTAATAAGAATTTGTATGGAATTTTAAAACCAATAAGGTTCAACGTTTAGCTATAATGTCCTACCTATTCTTGAAGTTCTAAATCATATATATGAATTCCATGTTGGTAAGGACATTGAACTCGGTTCTAACCACTCTATAAAGGGTTTCGTTGCCTCATTAAATTTTTGTATATAAAGGGCTTTATCAATTCATTCCTTCACGCATGAAGTATGGGCTTTAAAAATTTATTCATGTACTCATAATATTGGGAAATTATCAGCTACGTCCATTTATATGTTGCTCATTATAAAAATTGGCCAATTGATAAAATATTACTAATATTAGCCAAATTAGCCAATTAGCTATTTGTACCAAAAAAATATCAAATTTTTGCTTTGTTTTGAGTGGGTGTTATTAGAATAGATTGGGCACAACTTAAGGAGCTTGAATCTCAGTTTTGGGATGATTTGGTGAAGTTTTGAGGTGGTTTGAATTGAAAATTCGAAGTAAAGCTGAACATGAAAAAAAATGATATGTGTATCACATTGTGTATCATTTGTGTATCACATATATATCATATTTGTGTCAATTGTGTATCACATGTATATCCATGGATACCTATGTGTGTGATACATGCGTGATACATGTTTGATACTTGTGTCGCAGAAGACTTTTTTGAACTCGATTTAATTACGAATTTTGATACAAAACCAGTCCAAATCACCTTCAATCTTTCTCAAATTTTGTATATTGACTTATCTATATAATTTCAATGAATTTCAACTATACCCATTGAAAAAGTTCCTTTTTTGTTTAGATTTTTGGAATATTGTATAGATTTTTGTATTTCATCACCTTATTTGCTACCCGTCCATGAAATTTCATTTCCGTCTTTTATCTAATGTTGCTAATCACGCTTAAACATATGGAAGGTTGATTTTTGCCATGTGATTCTTTGAGTAGAAAGAACCCTATTATTTGGTTTTTCCAATTTTATTGGTCTAGTTTTGGTAAGTCTATGCTAATG
>NW_017701504.1:0-1914 GCF_001879085.1 Nicotiana attenuata | reverse complement strand
TGGTTAGTGAGAAAGCTGTCCCGTGGAATTATGACAGGGTGACTGTGATGTACCAAGGAAAGGAAGTTAAAGAAGAAGTGTGCGAAACTCATGGGTTGACTAGATCAGGGAGGTGCTTTGCCCCTGAGGAATTGAGAAAGGTTAAAGCAGCTAAAGACAATCCGGCACCGGTCAAGAGGCCTGTTACCGAAGAAGAAGCCGAAGAGTTTTTGAAAAAGATGAAGGCACAAGACTATTCGATCGTGGAACAATTGAGGAAAACCCCGGCACAGATCTCATTATTGTCTCTATTGATCCATTCGGATGAACACCGCCGGGCGTTGATGAAGATTCTAAACGAAGCCCATGTGCCAGATAAAATCACTGTGAATCATCTTGAGAAGATTGCAAACAAAATTTTTAAGGTGAATAGGGTAACATTTTCTGACGATGATTTGCCATTGGAAGGAACTGAACATAATAAAGCCCTTTACCTCACAGTGAAGTGTGAAGATTCCGTGGTGACTCGGGTACTAATTGATAATGGGTCTAGTGCAAACATTTGCCCCCTCTACACTCTAGCAAAGCTGAAAGTTGACAGTGAAAGAATTCATAAAAATAGCGTCTGTGTACGGGGATTTGATGGCGGAGGGAAAGACACAGTGGGAGATATTGTGCTGGAGTTAACAATAGGACCTGTGGAATTCACTATGGAGTTTCAAGTGCTCAATGTTAATGTTTCCTACAATATTTTATTGGGACGGCCCTGGATTCATGCCCCAAAGGCAGTACCGTCTACTTTGCATCAAATGGTCAAATTTGAATGGGATCGGCAGGAGATCGTGGTCCATGGAGAGGACAATTCTTGTAATGCTATTACACCCTTCGAGGAAGTTGAAAATGACAAAGGTCCGTGGGTGTACCAAGTCATGGACACAGTGCCAGTTGCTAAAATCCCGGAAGGGGAGTGTGTTCCTATGCCCAAGATAGCTGCCGCATCTGTTATGGTAGCCTCAGAGATGATAAGGAACGGATTCCTGCCCGGAAGGGGTTTGGGTGCTTCACTGCACGGAATCATACAGCCAGTGTCTCTTCCTGGATATCTGGACACTTTCGGGCTAGGTTTCAAACCCACTTCTGCTGACATAAGGAGAGCCAAAAAGATGAAGAAGAGAGTGTGGACCCTTCCAAAACCCATTCCTCGCCTTTCCCGTTCCTTCGTCCGGCCTGGTACTAAACGACGCCCAGCAACAGCACTGCCAAATTCTGTGGTGATAGAACCCGACAAAGAGATGATCGAAAGGTTTGAAAGGGTGTTCGATGAAGTGAATATGGTGGAACCAGGCGAAGGTCCGAGTAAAGTTGATGTGAAGTTCGTGGGGTCTCAGGCTAAGCTCAATAACTGGGAAGCTACTCCTCTTCCAACACGGAAGGAGTCGTGGTAGTTAGTTTTTGATTTTCCTTTGAGTATTAAATCTAGATTATTTCCAGGGTTGTAATTAAGATTTCTATGTTCCGTCCATTTGGATGAGTTAAACCTTGTTATCTTACAATTTTAATGAAATGCAATTTCCTTCTCTCTTCATTCCTGATAGCCTTTATTTTGTTTTCTTTTCTCTCTTGTACAGTCCCTTTTATGCTGGTTTCAATGATGTGTCATGCATGAGGAGTCTCCGGCCTAGTCTTGATAATCAATGTGACATAGTAATACAAGAAATTGAGTGTGATGGCGAGGGGGAATACGATGACGAGGAAGCTTTGGAAGAAATCAGTAAAGAATTAAATCAATTTGAGGAAAAACCCAAACATAACTTGAATGACACAGAGGCAATCAATCTGGGAATCAGGAGAATGTTCGGGTAAACAAAAATAAAGTGTCCATTTGGAAGCCCCGGCTCAGGGAGGAGATAATAAATTGTGTTTGAGTACAAAGAT
>NW_017701503.1:0-1915 GCF_001879085.1 Nicotiana attenuata | reverse complement strand
TTATGCACGAAGGGTCATTCCGTGCCATCATTTTGTGAGGCAAAGCACGAAGGGTGATGTCGTACACTTTATACGATTGGTTGGGTGAGAATGAGAGTAAAAGCACGAGGGGTGGTGCCGTGCAACTGTTGATTTCCTACTATCCTTGCTATTGTAGTTGTACTATTTCATTCCTCAATTATTGATTTTAAACCTGAACTGTTACAGCCCCTACAGCATGCTCCCCCTCCCCCTTGACTGGTTAATTTCTGTATACCTTTATATTGCATACATATATATATTGAACTGCACAGGTTTGTTTGGTAGTCCGGTCTAGCCTCGTCACTACTTCGCCGGGGTTAGGCCAGGCACTTACCAGCACATGGGGTCGGTTGTGCTGATGCTACACTCTATGCATCTTTTTGCACAGATCACAGTACCGGAGCAGCTTTTGGACAGCAGTAGGAGTTATGGGAGCTGACTTCAGTCCAGAGATCCCGAGGTAGCCTTGCTGGCATCCGCATGGCCCGGAGTCTCTTCTATCTTTACTTTAGTTTGTTATCCTTTGTACCGGAACAAACAGAATTATGTTTTTATTCAGACATTGTATTTAGCATTCTCTAGACGTTCGTGAGTTTGTGACTCCAGTTCTTGTGTAGAGTTGTATTGAACTTCCGCTTTTCTATTAAATGATTCATTGTTTTTTTATTAATGTCGAGGTTTGCTAAAAGAGATAATAAATATTTGGCTTGCCTAGCTCCTAATCGTAGGTGCCATCACGACTCCCGAGGGTGGGAAATCCGGGTCGTGACAAGTTAGTACCAGAGCACTAGGTTACATAGGTCTCACAACTCACGGACAAACTCGGTAGAGTCTGAGGGATGGGTACGGAGACGTTTGTATTTATCCCCTAGAGGCTACAGAGTTAGGAAAACTTCACTTGTGTTCTTTCTTGTCGTGCGATTCTGTTTCTCAAATACTGATTGTCTTTCTACTCTGTTCTTTCGCAGATGGCGAGAACACGTGCTTCCTCTTCTACCGCGCAGCAGACCGAGCCCCCAGCAGTAGATCCTACGAGGGGCAGAGGGCAAGGCCGAGGCTGTGCCAGGGGCCGAGCTAGGGGCAGAGCTCAGCCCCGAGCAGCAGTCCCAGAGGTGGAGCCTCATGTTGATTATGATGAGGAGGTTCCAGCCCCAGCAGCTCCGGTGGGCCCAGCTCAGGTCCTAGAGGGGTTCATAGCCACCCCAATTCTTCAGGACGCCTTGGTCAGGTTGGTAGGCTTCATGGAGAGCGTCTCTCGAGCGGGTTTGCTTCCAGTAGCACCAGCCAGTTCTCAGGCGGGAGGAGGAGTTCAGACTCCTGCTACACGTACTCCGGAGCAGGTAGCTCCCCAGGCTCAGGTTCCAGTGGTTCAGCTAGCTGTGGCAGTTCAGCCGGGTATTGTGACTCAGACCGGCGATGGGGCGGCTATGTCTACAGATGCTTTGTGGAGACTTGATAGGTTCACCAAGCTCTTCACCACCACATTCAGCGGTGCTTCTTCAGAGGACCCCCAGAATTTCTTATATAGCTGCCATGATGTTCTTCGGACTATGGGTATTGTGGAGACCAATGGGGTCGACTTCGCCACCTTTCGACTAGCAGGATCCGCCAAGACTTGGTGGAGAGACTATTGTTTATCCAGACCAGCAGGGTCGCCATCATTAACTTGGGACCAGTTTGCAGAGTTGTTTTTGGAGAAGTTTCTCCCAGTTACTCAGCGAGAGGCTCTTCGCAGGCAGTTCAAGCGCCTCCAGCAGGGCTCTATGACAGTCACTCAGTATGAGACCCGGTTCATCGATCTAGCACGCCATGCTACTGTTATACTCCCCCACCGTAGAGACGAGAGGGGTGCGGAGGTTTATTGATGGATTGATTCAGCCGATCCGATCTCCAG
>NW_017701502.1:0-1916 GCF_001879085.1 Nicotiana attenuata | reverse complement strand
CTAATGTTAAAATAAAATTTTAAGAATATAAAATAACTTTCGAATATAGGTAATTTTAGTAATGAAAATTAAAAATTAAATTTATATCTTAAAGCCAAAAAAAAAAAAAAATTTAACTGCATCTAAATCAAAAATAATTATAAGAGAATTCAATACATTTGGAACATAATCATCAAATAACTTATGTATTAATATTTTAGCCTATATCAATATTAATTTTTAAAATAAAATATGATACTATTTTGGCTATAGGTAAAACTTAATTTAAAAACTAATTAATAGAGATAGTGTGAGGATACTCATACGTTAAATTAATTTAAAAATAAATAAATTGAAAAATTAAATTATATTTAATAATATTATAATAAATTTAATTGATTAAAGAATCCGAATGAGAGGATACAAGCATAAAAATATACCAAATTTCAAGAATAAAATATTTCTATTTATTAAAGACTATTAAAAGAATAATAAGCAAGACATTAATCTAATTATTAAGCTAGTAAAATATTATATAATAGTACAATAATATTAAAATAAATAATGCAATAACTATAAGAAAAAAAACAAAGAAAAGGGAATTTGCATACAAATAATGTGATGAATAAGACATATTTAACTTTTAGATAAAAACAAAGTGATATTAAGAAGTTTGTTAAATAATATGATCTATTGTGCTCAAACAATACAGATCACAACATGTTATTTTTAGTATATTTTAATATTGACAACGAAACGAAATGCAAGACTAAAATCAAGGGGTTAGGTTGCTACAAATATAAAAAAAATATAGGTTATGTACTACGAGATTTGAACAATAATTTTATATGCTACTTAATAATTAAATCTAATATTATATAATTTTTATCTAAGATGTTTATATTTTAAGGTTATTTGCACATGATTCAAACAACCTAAATCACAATTTAACACGATTTTTTTCCGCGCATCACGCGGATACTAATACTAGTTATTTAATTATATCCCTCATTATATTTTTTTTAGACTAGATTTAGAGCTGTTTGGACATTAAAATTCTTTTACTTTTTTTTTGATTTTTTTTCGAAATCAGTGTTTGGTCATAAAAATTTTCAATTTTCACTTGAAAATGAGTTTTAGATTTTTTTCAAAAATTTGAAAAACTCCAAAAAGCCATTTTTCTAAATTTTTTCACTAAAATCATTCACAAAACTTCAAAAACAACCCAAAATAATAGTCATGTCCAAACACAACTCTAACTTTCAAAGATCATTTTCACTTAATTTTTTTTTCACTTTTTTTTGGAATTTTACAATTCTTATGTCCAAACGCCCAGTTAGTATACGTGTGTATTATGCATGATGCACAAAAGAAATTTTTTAATTAGGTAATAGTTACGCACGTGAAAGTTAATTACTAAAACTTAATTTAGCAATAATTACTAAAACTGTAACGACCCGGCCTGTCGTTTCATGAGTTACAGCCCCGCTTTCCCTATTTCTGCTTCTTTATGTGTTGTTTAGCTGTATTCATCATATCATGTTGGCCGTTCTGTGTTCAGAGTGGTCTTGGAGTGGTATGAGACACTTAGTCTCTTATTTGGAAGCTTAAGTCGGAAAAGTCAACCGGATGTTGACTTTGTTGATACCTAATTTTTTTCCTATATATTTTTTTTAATATGCATAAATACTTTAAAAATAGCATATATATGCATATATAAGCATGCACAAGGTCTTTGTAATTTTTCTATAATTTTGAAGGTTTTTAATTGATTTATTTCTTCCCTTTCATTTATAAAATTTTCAATACTTATCCTTCAAATTATTGTTGTGACAATCTAACCGTCTAAACCCTACATTTATGCCAAAATATTGCCCAGATATTTTTGTGCATTTTTTACAATTGCATTTACATTTTTTAAGCTAATTTTGCATATA
>NW_017701501.1:0-1916 GCF_001879085.1 Nicotiana attenuata | reverse complement strand
GCTCCAAACATGATGTCATCCACATAAATCTGATCAATGAGCAGGTTCCTTCCCTGTTTCTTCAAAGACAATTTATTGTCAATATTTCCTCTTGTGAAGCCATTTTCCAAGAGAAACTTAGATAGTCTCTCGTACCAGGTTCTAGGGGCTTGCTTCAATACGTACAGTGCCTTATCCAATTTGAATACATGTTCAGGGTGTACATGACGTTCAAAAACCTGGGGGTAGCTTGATATAGACTTCTTCCTTGAGAAAACCATTCAGGAAGGCACTCTTCACATCCATTTGGAATAAGGTGAATTCCATATGTGACGCAAAGGCAATATGGATCCTACTAGCTTCCCTGCGAGCTACTGGGCCAAAAGTCTCATCATAATCGATCCCTTCCTCCTGATTGAATCCTTGGACAGCAAGCCTTGCTTTGTTCCTTGTAGCATTTCCATGTTCATCCAGCTCATTCCTGAATACCTACCTGGTCCCTATGATGGTTCTGTCTAAGGGTCTAGGTACCAGGTGCCATACCTTGTTTCTTTCAAATTGATGCAGTTCCTCTTGCATTTCAGTAATCCAGTCTGCATCCTACAAGGCTTCCTTCATATTTTTGGGTTCTATTTGGGATAGAAATGCTAAGAATGCTAGGGAATTTCTAGTTTTTGATCTTGTCTGACCTCCAGAATCAAGGGGGTGATTATATTATCAAGTGAATGGGAGCTTTTATGTTTCCAATTTGGGACTGAAGTTTGATTGGTAGAGAAACTGGGTAAGTTAAATGGATTTCCCTGCACTCCTTGTTCAGTTACTTGGGGAGTGCCTTGCACTGCATCTCCAACTCTTTCTTCTACTTCAGGGGTAGTAATGGAAGTACCAGGTTCCTCTTGAGAAGTAGAAGAGGAAGTTGCATTGTCTCTCACCTGTTTCCTTCATCTTACTCATCAAATCAGCCTTCCCATTTGAAACGCCAGATATTTCCCAGGGACCAAAAGTGGTTCATTATCTTAATCATCATTGTTTCCTCCCTTTTTAGAGGAGGATGTCTCGTTAAATAGCACATGAACACTTCCTTCCACACAGTGTGCCATTTTGTTGTAGACTTTGTGGGCTTTGCTTTGAGAGGAGTATCCCAGAAGGATTTCTTCATCGCTTTTTGCATCACACTTCCCAAGCTGGTCCTTCCCATTGTTGAGAACATAGCATTTTCATCCAAAGATTCTCAGATGAGTTATCTTTGGTTTTCTTCCATTGAGCAACTCATAGGAGGTTTTGTTCAGGAGAGGTTTGATCATGCACCTCTTTTCACTCCTGCTCAGTATTCCCATAGGAATTGCATGCTCCGTGTTCTTTGAACTTTGAATTTGACAGACCATGGACCAGGTCCTTCTTCATCAATATATCCAGAAGTGAGACACTTGTATCCCCCCCAATCAGTTTTGCCAGATCTTCGAATCATTGTCAACTGCATCCAAGCAGCTCATATCACCAACTTAGTCACGAACTTCTACCTTGTTTTCTTCCCCATTCCTAGAATGTACCCCTTCTTTTCATTTTCCAAAGGGTACATCCCTTCCTTGCAGGGTTTCAGTGAGAGAAAATCCATGGTATTTCCAGTCATGTGCTTCGAGCATCTACTGTCCATGATCTATTGCAGTCCGTTTCCTCCCACTGTTCCCTGCACATCAAAATTATGGGTTAGATTTAGGAACCCAAACTAGTTTGGGTCCCTTGTTATGATAGAAGGGATGGATAAGGGCTTTTCTAGTCCATGCAGGCAACATTTGTTTCTTGCGAGCGGTACCTAGTCCCCTGTTAGTAGTCACTTTGTTAGTAAGCACTTTGTTTTTCTGAACACATTGAGCCCTAGCCTGGCAATTTTCTTTGAAGTGCCCATTGTTCCCACAGTGGGTACACAGCCAGTTATC
>NW_017701500.1:0-1916 GCF_001879085.1 Nicotiana attenuata | reverse complement strand
GTTTCACAATCTCTCCTTTTCCCCTTTCCACATTCTTTCATCACATCAACGAATTCACAACTTTCACATATGTTCATTTTAATAGTGATTTCAATCACTTTTCCACCCTTATTACCTCGGCCACCCTTATTACCTCGGCTACCCTTATCACCACAACCCACACCTTATAACTTCGTGTTGAGGCGCGCAACCCGATCCCACTGGACATTCACATTTAACACAACAACAATAGTTCACAGTTCAATCACATGGCTTCAGGCCATCCCGGATATCATTTTACAGCAACAATAACAATTTAAGTCAAAAGATAATTGCCCACGACAAGCCACACATGATGTTACCACAGTTGTTTCAATTGCATCAATCACAACTTCTTTTCATCATTTATTTCACAGCCCTTACCACATAAACACATTCACACACACACTTGGTTTGTTGCCATTTATTCACACCGTCATATCGGAACGTTAACCAACAATGTTCAAGGTATTTAGTCACAAGAATTCATGAAATAGGCCATCTTGTCCTAACACCCGTGAAGCAAATGAAATTCACAAATAGTCCACATAAGAAATGCATACGAATTACTCGTACACCAAATAGGGTGACTTTACAAAGGTTAAAGTTAGCCATACATACCTGGAGTCGAATTTCCCTTTTCAACTTCTACTTTCAATTCACCAAACAGCCTAGTACCGTCAATCTAGTGCACAAGTTAACATATATATCTAAGAATTGAAGTTCACAATTACTACCCGAACTTATTTAGGTGATCAACCGCTCCTTTTTGCAAACCTTTACTCCTACCCAATTCCTCTTACTAGATTTTAGGTATTAAAGAACATGCATGTATGGTTCAACTTATATTTTCAAGAATAAATTCATGAGAACCCCCTTTTTGTCTAAATTTGAAAACCAATAAAAAAGGGTTGGGGATTTTTACCTGCAAGAACGAAAATGAAGATAATTACTCGAAATTTCCAGGCCTAGGTGACTTTGAAAATCAAATTGATAGAGATGAGACTTTCTCTCTCAAGAATCCTCCCTTCCCTCTCTCTCTCTTGTTCAGAAAATGTGTTAAAATGAGGGGTTGGGGTGTTTTATTGAAGAAGGGGTCGGGTTTAAAATTTAGAAAAATAGGAGCCCCGAGTCAGGTTTGCGATCGCATTTGCGATCACAAAGAGGAAATGCGATCCGCAGAATGGACCGCAAAAGTGCTCCAAAACTCTGAACATTCTGTTTGGGTTTGCAGCAGAAATGCGGTCTGCATACCAGTTCTGCGGTCGCATAATGCACCGCATAACTGCTCTTTACAAAATCCTAAGACGATTATGCGACGACTATGCGGTCCGCATATCAGTTATGCGATCGCATAATGGACCGCATTTTAACCTCAAATTTGACTAACACACTGACGCACTTTGCGATAGAAATGCGGTCCGCATACCTGATTTGGGACCGCATTCTGGACCGCATAATAGCACTTATCTGGAAGACTTTGATTCTTGATTTTTAAATGCTAAATCCGTACAAAGGGTCCGAACACATATTCATAACTTGGCACTACGAGTTCTAAGTTTTGAGCACAAGTTTTCACAGGGCCTTACATCCTCCCCCACTTAAAATCATTCGTCCTCGAATGAGGATTTTGGAAATCAGTTGGTTTTGAAAACATGCTATGCAAACTCCCAATTTTTCACTAACTCCCAGATTTTTAGAAAATTTTGCCAGAGTCTCCTTTGTAATTAGACTTATCTACCTGTCAGAGAGCCCCCGAAACATATTTCCAAGCACCATTACACAATTCCTGTTATTCCTACAACTAGTATACAATCCATTACCTCAACACTTGTATATATTCAATTACTTGTCACATTCTTGCACATAATTTGGTCACCTCAATGAGTCCCATACAA
>NW_017701499.1:0-1916 GCF_001879085.1 Nicotiana attenuata | reverse complement strand
AACAACATCACAATGAACTCATAATGACCATATCGGGTCCTGAAAGCTGTTTTAAGAATGTCCGAGTCCCTGATCTTCAACTGGTGGTGCACTGACCTGAGATCAATCTTGGAGAACACCCTCGCTCCGTGAAGCCGGTCAAATAAATCCTCAATAAGAGGCAAATGATACTTGTTCTTGATTATGACCTTGTTGAACTACCTATAACCAATGCACATTCTCATAGTGCCATCCTTCTTCTTCACAAATAGAACAGGCGCACCCCAAGGTGACACACTATGCCTGATAAACCCCTTCTCAAGGAGTTCCTGAAGCTGCTCCTTTAATTCCTTTAACTCCGCTGGTGCCATACAATATGGTGGATTAGAAATGGGCTGAGTACCCATCACCAAATCAATACCGAAGTCAATATCCCTATCCGGCGGCATGCCCGGCAGGTCTGCAGGAAAATACATCCGGGAAATCTCTCACCACCAGAAACGAGTTAATACTAGGGGTCTCTGTACTAACATCCCTCACAAAGTCCAAATAAGAAAGACAACCCTTCTCAACCATTCGTTGGGCCTTCAAGTATGAAATTACTCTACTAGGAACATAATCCCACGAACCTCGCCACTCAATCCGTGGCACCTACAACATAGCCAACGTCACCATCTTAGCGTGATAGTCCAGAATGGCATGGAATGGAGACAACCAATCCATGCCCAATATCACATCAAAATCAACCATACTTAGCAGCAATAGGTCTACTCGGGTCTCCAGACCCCCAATAGTCACCATAAAAGACCAATATACGCCGTCCACAACAATAGTATCACCCACAGGAGTGGATACGCGAAAAAATGAAATAAGAGATTCGCGGGGCGTATCCAAATAATGAGCAAAATATGATGACACATATGAAACTGTGGAACCAGGATCAAATAATACAGAGGCATCCCCGTGGGAAACTGTGATAATACATGTGATCACAGCATCTGAAGCAATAGCATCGGGTCTGGCAGAGAGTGCATAGAAACGGGCCTGACTGCCACCTAATCGGCCTCCCCCTCTAGGAAGGCCCTTACCTGACTGCCCTCCACCCCAAGCTGGCTGGGCGGGTGGGGAAGTAACTGGTGCTGAAGCCGAAGGCTGACTCCTCTGCTGGGCTGAACCTCCTGTAAGGCGCGGACAGAACCTCTTGATATTACCCAAATCTCTACACTCAAAACACCCTCTATCGGCCACTCACAATGGGGACTAAAGGGAGCCCCGAGCACCGGGATACCCACTAGAAGAACCAGGCATAGATGAGCCTTAATTGATGGTGCATGAGTCGAACTTTGAGTTTGAAGGGCACTGAGAGATGGGTGGCCCTGATGTGAACTGTGAGAACCATGGCCGGATGATCCACCGCGGTGACCCGGACGAGCTGACTGAGCATGTCTGAATGGACGGCCTCTGCCGTACTGGAACTGACCTCCGAATGGAACACCTCTAAAACTACCAGATCCCCGAGGCCTCTTGGCCTTCTTCTCAACTCGCTCCTGACGGCGAACCGACCCTATCTCTCGAGCAATGTCGACCGCCTCCTCGAAAGAAGCTTTAGACATTCTCTCTCCGGTCAGAAGAATCCGTAGCGGATATGCGAGGCCATCCACGAACCTCCTGATCCTCTCCCTGTCTGTAGGAACCAACCAGACAGCATGACGAGCTAACTCAGAGAACCTCATCTCATACTGCGTCACAATCATATCATCTTGATGCAACTGCTAGAACTGTCTGCGCAGCTCCTCTCTGTAGGACTGCGACACATACTTTTCCAGAAAGAGAACGGAGAATTGCTGCCAAGTAAGGGGTGCTGCACCAACAGGCCTACACCTCTCATACGCCTCCCACCAAGTAAAGGCAGCTCCAGAGAACTGAAAGGTAGTGAA
>NW_017701498.1:0-1917 GCF_001879085.1 Nicotiana attenuata | reverse complement strand
GAATCGCTCTAAAAGTCGACCTAGGGGCTGTGGAGAAGAAGAGCTCGTGTGAAATTTGGGAATAATCCCGTCACTGGTCTGTTTTTGAGCTTTAAAAATCACTGGGCAAAAATGCCCTTCGCGTTCGCGGGAAGGGGGCCGCTTTCGCGAAGGGTAGATGAGTCAAAGCATCGCGAACGCGAGATGCTAGTCGCGAACGCATAGAAGGATGGGGGTGGGTCCGGGATTAGCTTGTACGCGAACGCGAGATGGGGCTCGCGAACGCGGTGAAGGGGAAACCAAGGCTATGCGAATGCGGGGACTTGTCCGCGAACGCGAAGAAGGGAAAGCCCACTGGTACGCGAACGCGAGCTGAGTGTTGCGAACGCGAAGAAGCAATTATCTGAGCAAAAATTGCAGAAAAATCTGCTATCATTCTAAGTTTAAAAACACCCCGAACACCTCCGAAAACACTCCCGAGCCCTCGGGGCTGCTAACCAATCACACACACTAACTCAACAACATCCTACGAACTTAACCGTGCGATCAAATCGCCAAAATAACATCATAAACGAGGAATCATACCTCAAAATCATCATTTTTCATTCTAACTTCATAAACTTCAAATTTTAGATATTTAGGTCCGAAACACGTCAAATGACGTTCGATTTCGACCAAATTTCACATAAAGCACTTAAACCATATATAAGACTTGCACCGGGCGTCGGAACCAAAATACGAGCCCGATACCACAGTCTTTTAATCAATTTTCATTTTCATTTTCCTTAATAATTTCAGAAAAACAATTTCACAGAAAAATTCTTTTCTCGGGCTCTAGACCTCGGAATTCGACTCCGGGCACATGCCCGAGTCCCATATTTTTCTACGGACCCTCCGAGACCGTCAAATCACGGGTCCGGGTCCGTTTACCAAAAATGTTGACCGAAGTCAACTTTAATCATTTTAAAGCCACATTTTGAAATTTTTCACAGAATTTAACACATAATCTTTCCTGCTACGCGCCCGGACTGCGCATGCAAATTGAGGCAAGTAAAAATAAGGTTTTCAAGGCCTCAGAAGCACGGGATGAAAGAGAAAACAGGTGATGACCCTTTGGGTCGTCACATTCTCCACCTCTAAAACAACCGCTCGTCCTCGAACGGACAAAAGAAAGAAGTACCTGAGTCGGGAAATAGATGAGGATAACTGCTCCGTATATCAGACTCGGACTCCCAGGTCGATGCCCCAGGTGGCTAACCTCTCCACTGGACACGCACTGAAGGAAAACTCTTCGACCTCAACTGTCGAACCTGCCGGTCTAGAATAGCTACCGGCTCCTCCTCGTAAGACAGATCCTTGTCCAACTGGACTGTGCTGAAATCTAACACGTGGGATGGATCGTCGTGATACCTCCGAAGCATGGACACATGAAACACTGGATGCACGGCTGACAAGCTGGGCGGCAAGGCAAGTATGTAAGCCACCTCTCCCACACGATCGAGAATCTCAAATGGGCCAATGAACCTAGGGCTAAGCTTGCCCTTCTTCCCGTATCTCATCACGCCCTTCATAGGCGACACTCGGAGCAAGACCCGCTCACCAACCATGAAAGCTACATCTCGAACCTTACGATCCGCATAACTCTTTTGCCGCGACTGAGCCGAACTAAGCCTGTCCTGAATGATCTTGACCTTATCCAAGGCCTCCTGAACTAAATCTGTACCCAATAACCGAGCCTCTGCCGGCTCAAACCATCTGACTGGAGAGCGACATCGCCTACCATACAATGCCTCATATGGAGCCATCTGAATGCTGGACTGGTAGCTGTTGTTGTAGGCGAACTCTGCTAAGGGCAAAAATTGGTCCCACGAGCCTCCAAAATTGATGACACAGGCTCGGAGCATATCCTCCAATATCTGAATAGTCCTCTCGGACTGG
>NW_017701497.1:0-1917 GCF_001879085.1 Nicotiana attenuata | reverse complement strand
TTTCTGTTTCAAGCTCACAATCTCATCAATTTGTTGAGCGGTCTTGTTGGGCGGATTGAACTTGTTGTGAAATTGCTTGACCAACTCATCCCAAGTTGCTATAGAGTTTATGGGAAGCGAGTTTAGCCAAACCTGAGCAGCTCCTGTCACCGAGAATGGGAACAATAATAGCCTGATTGCTTCCGGAGTCACGTTCGGTTGCCTTTGGGTTTTGCATATAGACAGGAAGTTCTTTAAGTGCTGCTGAGGATCTTCTGTTTGTGTCCCAGAAAAGAGTCCCTTGTTCTGCAACAAGTGTAGCATGTTATTTGTGATCTGGAACGATTCAGCTTGTATTGCGGGCACTATAATGGCAGTGGCCAAATTGTCAGCTGTGGGTTGTGCCCAGTCATATAGTGCACCCTCAGGCACAGGAGGTGCCAATTGCTCATTCCTGACGTTTCCGTTGGGGTCGTTTATGTCGCCCATGTCAATTTCGAGTTGGTGTGTTTGTTGTGATTGTTGAAGTCTTTTGTTTGCACGATTCCATGCCCGGAATGTCTTCTCGGGGTCTGAGAGTCCTTCAAGTAGTTCTCCAGTCCTCGTAGAATTTCTAGGCATGCACCTGTGTACCCAGATCAACAACCGTCAAAATTTTCAATGAAAAAGTTGGTAGAGAGAAAACTGGCTACAATAAGAATCTTTGTATTTCTGTCAAAGGCAACTGATAATTCCGTTAACTCCCCGGCAACGGCGCCAAAATTTGATCACGCCCAACTATGCCTTGTAAAAAAAGACTCTGCGGACGTTGCAAATATAACCCGAGTATTACGCCCAGGGTCGAATCCACAGAGAGTTAACCTATCAACCGCTATCTTCAGACCCACCAAGTCTTCAGAACCAGCTTCTCAAATATTCAAATTCTCAGTTGAGTGTTCTTTAACAACTAGCTTGCAAGTAACTAATGGCTGTAACTAAATTAATAAGGTTGTAAACAATTATGAGAAAAAGCTAAGGCAATGATTTCCCCTATTGATGGAATCCCTTCTATTTATGCTCATACAAATTTACCCACACATCTCTATCAATCATGAACGTTAATCTTACCGCAAGTCTCTCCCGAGTAATTACATTAATCTACTATTGCACTCTCCCGAGATACACTAGCTTGCTTTATTTAGCACAATTCAATTTAGATTGCACCCAAGGCTTCGTTATTCCTAATCCCGCCTTTAAACCCGCAATTATAGATTCCTCTAATAATTTAGGAGTGTTGTTGTTCAACAATACCCTAAATATGCACTCTTTTCCAAGTTATGCACACTAAATAGGCATAGCTAATTGAGGATCCTGTCAATTAACTACAACGAACACGAAGTTGAACAAATAAAGATCAAACTAGCAATTTGTATTCACATAAACAAGAAGTTCATCACCCAATAGGTTCCATCAAAGCCTTAGACAAGGAATTTAGCTACTCATGGCTATGGAAAAATAAACTAAGATTGAATTCATCATAAAATCAAAAGAAAAGAAAAGAAGAAAGATGTTTAGAGTATTTTCTCACAATGGTTTTCCTTGCTAAGAAACCTAAAAAATCAATACATGCCTCTCTTGGGCGAAGTCTAATATTTTAAATAGGGTTTAGGTCTAAAAATTCCGTAATTGACACTTTGGTCCCTGAAGCGCGGCAGAACCGCGGCCAAACACCCTCGCGGAATCTCAATCTTCTGCAGCTGCTTCCCACCGCGGTTCTGCCGCGGTCGCGGTGGAACCGCGGTGGATCCAGTTCTCTGAATCTTCGGCCTGTTTTTGCACGGGTCACTTGGGAAATTTCACAGTTGGCCTCTTTTTCATCACTTTTGACTCCAAAACTGCTCCTTAGCCTTCCTTATACATATATCACCTACAAATCATGAAAAGCACTATAAGAGCATT
>NW_017701495.1:0-1917 GCF_001879085.1 Nicotiana attenuata | reverse complement strand
TCTCCCCGGGTGTAGTCCCGTAGTCCAACTCATAAATGTGCAGGGGGATCTCCCGAAATGCAATTCCGTAGTCCCAAAGTAAACATACAGGGGAGCTCCCGGGATACCGTCCCGTAGTCCCAAAGTAAAAATGCAGGGGGATCTCCCGGAATACCGTTCCGTAGTCCCAAAGTTAATACGCAGCAACAACGGAAATTTCAATTCAATCAATTTCATATCAAATAGGAATCAGGTAATCCTAACCTAGCATGGTTCACATAATACAATTAAGGCAGTTAAGGCAAATAGAGCAATTTAGTCAAGTAGGCATGCTTCTCTAGGCTACAGCAGGTTTAATTCCCAAACAGTGTAAGCAAGAAAAGGAAGAACACAATTCAAGGCTATTTTTAATGAAAAACCGGATTTCCAACAATTTTGCACAAGTACGCGCTCGTCACCTCACGTACGAGGCATTTCAATTACCATAATATCAATCCTAAGGGGAAAGGTCCCCCACACAAGGTTAGACAAGCCACTTACCTCGAACAAGTGCACGTCAACCCGAAACCACGCCTTTTGCCACGAGTATCTGACTCTAAATGGCCCAAATCTATTCAATTAAGTTTTATAATGTAAATAACACTTCAAGTAACTGATTCTATAATTAAATTCTAAGCTAATACGCGAAGTTAGGTAAAATGACCAAAATGCCCCTCAGGCACACGTCTCGGAATCGGGTAAAATATACATTTTTGGAATCCTCGTACTCTCACGAGTTCATACATACCAAGAACAGTGAAATTGGAGCCCAAATGACACCTCAAATTCTCATTTCAAAGACTCTTAATCCCAAGCCCTAAATCCCACAATTACCACTGATTTTCCTTAATTTTTCATGCTTAGGATGATAAAAATCACTATAATAACGAGTTTTGGGACCAAAGACCTCTGAAAATCCCTCTTGAAAAATGCTCCAAAAGCTTCTCCCCGTTTGCAAAGAGGTGAAAAATGACTAAATTTCGCGAAGGCAAGTATTTATGTTCTGCCCAGCGATTTCCGCATTTGCGGGCCCTGGGACCGCACCTGCGGTCCCGCTTGTACGGAGTCTTAGTCGCATCTGCGACTTTCATTAAAGTGGCCAGAGACCGCATCTGCGGTTGCCCTTCCGCAGATGCTCCTCCGCTTCTGCGGTTATTCTTCCGCATCTGCGGAACCTGAAGGGTAACCGATAATCCACTTCTGGGGCCTTCTTAGCCGCTTCTGTGGCGCCGCATCTGCGGTTCCCAAACCGCAGATGCGGAAATACCAGAAGCAGCAAAACACAGCAGCTGCAACATACCTCAAAACTCCCCGTCAACCATCTGAAATCATCCCGAGGCCCCTGGGGCCTCAACGAAGGGCACCAAAAGTCTAATACCACTCCCCAAACTTGTACCAATCCTTAAAACACCTAAAAAAATATCGAAACCTCAAATTAGCCATGGATTCAAGCCTAAGAACTCCAAATTTCTCAAAATACGCTCTCGATCAAAAATTCTATCAAACCTCGTCCGAATGACCTGAAATTTTGCACACACGTCCCAAATGACATAACGGAACTATTGCAACTCTCGGAATTCCATTCCGACCCTCGGATCAAAATCTCACTATCGAACCGGAAACTTCAAAATTCGACCTTTCGGCATTTCAAGCCTAAATTAGCTACGGACCTCCAAAACACAATCCGAACACGCGCCTAAACCCGAAATCACCTAACGGAGCTAGCGGAACCATCGTATTTCCATTCCGAGACCGTCTTCACACTGTTCCGACTACGGTCAACTTTCCAACACTTAAGCTCTCATTTAGGGACTAAGTGTCCCAAAACTCTCCGAAACTCAAAACCGAACATCCCGGCGAATCGAAATAGCAGAAATAAACTTGGGGGAAGCAGTTAAT
>NW_017701494.1:0-1917 GCF_001879085.1 Nicotiana attenuata | reverse complement strand
GGAAGGATGCACCAACAAATGAAATGGTTGGATCTAAGTGTGAGGTACCCGCACGAAGGACCAAGCTGGGAGAAGTCTGAGTACCCCATAAGCTGCTAGTGCTTCGGCCTTTGGCCTACCAGGGAGTTTCTTTTACCTTCTTGTATGTATGGATGTGCATTGCGGACAATGCACAATTTTAAGTGTGGGGTGAGGAGATTGTCTGGGTGCTTTTTCATGCTACTTTAGTTGTGTTTGTTTTTTTAAAAGATTGGACTTTTCCTGATGACAGATCTTCTAGACAGTTTTCTTGAGGGAAGTAAGTCTAAAGAAAATACCTAAAAAGATTTTTTGTTTTGTTAGGTAGTGTAGCAATTACCCCTTGGTTTTTCTTTAAACCACGGTTCTTTTCCAAGGGTTTTATTTGAACCGGGTGTAGTTAGTTTTTTTTTGTTTTGTTTTTGGGAATAGGAGCCATTGTGTTGTGCTTTGAATTGAAGCAATATCTCTTGACTTGGTTATGCCTTGAGAATAGTGAGTACTTTGGCTGTGACGCTTAGGCTCAGTTTTTGACTCTTGTATAAGTACCTTAAATTGTATGATCTTAAATTTGCTTAACTGCTCTGACTAGGGTGTCTTGATGAATCCAATCCTGAGTGAGTTATGTGCCATGTGTGTGTAAGGTTTTGTGTTATTCTGTGCATTGCATTTGATGCCTAGAACTTGCCCCGTGTGTTTGCAAAGCGAAATAGTAGTGTTGTTCAGTCTTGGAAGTGATATAGGCGTTTTCTTGATTGAGCCAGATATGTATATTTTACCTACCTAATTGTTATGTATCGTAGTTAACCTCGTTGAGCCTATAATCCTTTTTCTTTGGCAACCACATTACAAGCCTTACCCATTTGTTTGAATTAACCATCTATTTAAACCTTTTCACCTCTCATGAGCACTTGAATTGTTATGAACTTTGTAAAAGTTAAAGTGTGGGGTGGTTGGTTTGGCTTTTGAGTGGAACTAATTGAATAAGGAGAAAGGTGCACTGTTTTGAAAAAGGAAGAGCCACTTGAATTGAAAAAAATATAGTTGGATTGTTGAAAAAAAAAATCTTGATAAGTGGTGGCTCTTGACGTAAGTGTGCTTAAAGAAGAATGGGGTAATATACATTGATGTGAAAGTGGAGTTTTGGTTTGACATAAGTATGGGGTTTAAATGTTAAAATGTATGTATTAAAGTGCTTAGGGAGGTGTAGTCACTCTTATATCTAAATGTATCCTACCCGTCCCGTAGCCTACATTACAACCAAATAAAGTCCTAATTGATCCAAGATTGAATGAGCTCGATTAGTGGAGTAGTACACTACGGGCAAGCTTATGGTGCATCTTTTGTGGCATATGAATGTTATTTCTGAGAGTGAGTGAATTCTTTCTATCTTGAGTTCCTAAGTGTTCTTAAATTTTATTGTGTGGAACTACTCTCTTTTGTTGTGTGAGGGCACTTGATTCATGAAGGAAAGGTAATGTCAGTCACCTCTATATTAGAGTAAGTGGGTGAGTTGTGAATAACGTGTGGTACTTGTGAGTCAAATCTTGAGGTGAAGATGTTACGCTTTTGTGCTTAGTCTATTTTAAATACTCTTGGTGTGATGAGTTAGGAGAATTGTTTAAAAAGGTCGTGTCTATAAAAAAGTGGAGTTTGATTGCTCGAGGACGAGCAATGGTTTAAGTGTGGGGTGTTGATGATAGGCTATAATTGCATATTTTAGTCGCTTATTACACTCGAATTTACTGCACTTTAATTGAGTTTGCGCTTTAATCGCTAGTGTTTTGCACTAATTGTGTGTTTTATGCCTTGTAGGTGTGATTCCGAGCTATATAGATGTTATGGAATGAATTTAAGTGATTTGAAGCTTTGAAGTCTGAGTAAAAGCTCAAGGAATAA
>NW_017701493.1:0-1918 GCF_001879085.1 Nicotiana attenuata | reverse complement strand
CTATCAATAAAGAAAATGTCCTATTTTACATTGTTTAAGATATTGACTTGGGTCCATGTGACCCTCATGAAAACAGATCCTATCATGTTGGGCCTTGCAAGCAACCCTCATAAAAACTATTAATCAGATACGCCCAAAGGGCAGGCCAATTGTGGGCCTGGACTGAAAGGTGTAATTGCAGACAGCCGTTTGGGCCTGGCAGTCGAGCCCAGTAAGGCACATTCCCTTGACAACTTATAGTTAACTCAGTTAATAGACGTTCTGAAATTCAAGCCCATTCAGTTATGAGAATTAAACCTAAACAATCACTAATGACAATTCAATTTAACAAGGCAATTTGTTAATTCAACTATTTGCATGTTTCCTGATTTTATATGGAAGCTATAGGTGATTACTAAAAAAAATTTGAAGCCTGAATCATAGAATCAAATATATTTACAATACACATACTGACTAATAATCTGATTGTATCATTTTTTGCATCAACATGCTGAAACTTAGAAACTACTTGACTACAATGAGATTTAAACAATCAACTCCAACTACGTTAAATCTATTTGTACTACATTTGTTATACTAAAGTGTGAAACAGTCCAAACCATCCGAAATAGTCCAAAATAACAGTTCAGTCTTAATTACAAACCATGATCTACTGAAATTCATGAGATTACATGAGATATAACACAAAATTATCAGGAACTATGCTGCATTTCACTCATCTCCACAAACTCGTAAGTTACATTGAGGCAATTTCAAAATGTGTACCTGAGAATTGAATCACAACAGAAGAATAGGAGATCAGCAACAGAATAATAGGCAGCAGCACACTGATGCTTAGCACAGCTCAGAAAATACACTAGCAGTCCAGAAATGATTTCAAAAACCAGCAGATTCAAGAACAATTTCGAAAACCAGCTTGAACACACCCACAGAAACTCAAAATCAATTTGAATAAACCCAAAACCACTCGAAAGACCAATCAGTAAACCTCAGAGGAACCTCAGCAATCAGCAGAGCAGAGAGTTGATCAAAATTAACCAAAGATCAATGTAACAGTGCTTATATTTTGTTTATTTTTTGTTGCATTTTTATTTTGTTTTAACTAAGAGCTGAAAGAAGATTTTGATCTCAGATTTGAATTCTCAGATCTGAAACTTGAAGAGGGATTTTTTGGGGGCAATTTTTGGGGTTCCAAACTTCTTATACAAGGCAAATGAATGCCTATTTATAGGCAAACTTAGGGTCAAATTTCAGATTTTCACTTTACCCCTTAGTCCCTATTTTAATTCTATTTTTAACCTTTATTTTCTGACTTGTTACACAAGTAACTACCCTAAGTTTACCGAATTTCAGTTTAAAACCCCTTCTATAGAGTCCTAGGGGGTTCTATTATGATTTTTCTACCCTTAGAATCCCTAAACTACCCTTGTATTAATTCTGAAATTACTATTTCTAATAAAACTACCCTTAAAATATCTAGGAATTACTATCCAAATCCAGCAGTCCCCTAAACCTAATTAAGGATCAGCTACATCAAAACAATTAATGGATTCCTATAATTCTAATCAGGAAAAACAAAATTAAACTAACAAAACAAACAGAAATTAAACTAACAAATTGGCATCTAATAAAAACAATTAGAGATCCTAATTCTAACAAGTTTAGATCATGAACAAATTATTATTATTACTAAAACTAATCAAATAACAGAAAGTTCTATTACTTAAGCTATCATTTAATCATTTAACAAAATCAGATCAAGATTAAAATAGTGACAATTAAACTAGAAAATCAAAACCAAATCAATCAAGGATGATGAAGCAAAGAAAATTTAAAACTCCTAGAATTAACCAAATCAGAATTATGCACCATTACCACTGAAACTAACCTAATTGCTACATTAAAAGTCAGAATTATC
>NW_017701492.1:0-1918 GCF_001879085.1 Nicotiana attenuata | reverse complement strand
AATGAATCATTACCTTTAATACGAGAAATCAATAAATCAAAACATAGTAGAAATCCCTTTTTAAGTAAAGTACAACTTCAAACGGTTTAAGGAAAATTTAGTTGAGAAATCAATTGAGTTAAAAATGTAACAATTGTTGAAATTTGAAGTATTGAACGTATAAAAAAAACACTAAGGCGAGGTATTGTAAACACTATGGATTCCAACACAAAGGATCACAACAGTAAAAGGATCTAAACAGTTAATACACTTGATTTGTTAATAACAAGTAAACACAGCAAACAGAAAGTGCACGGCATCACCCTTCGTGCTTTAACACCCTCTCACCAAAACAATACACGGCATCACCCTTCGTGCTTTACACTCTTCCTCACCCAAGCAACAAACACAAGGCAAATAGGGTAAGGGAATCTATAAAATCGAAATAGAATCAAGTAACAACAGAAAATCAGTAAATAAACATAAAGGACAACATAACTCAATTAGAATCAGGAAAAATCAAGGACAAGTGCACGGCATCACCCTTCGTGCTTTTACTCTCGTCCTCACCATAAGAATCAATATAAACTGCATGGCATCACCTTTCGTGCTTTTACTCTCATTCTCGCCATAAAATCATTATGTCACGACCCAACCCCGGTCGTGATGGCGCCCAACACACTGCTAGGCAAGCCCGACCATTCAACAACATTATCCCAATTTCTTACTCAGATTAAAGATAATTAACACAGGAATATTTACTAAGTCGTTACTTTCAAGTTTATAAATAATAATAATATCTGCGGAAGTTCAATTAAAATACCACAACGTAGCCCAATAGAATCCGGTGTCACGAACATGAGCCTCTAATATAAAATATTCACCTATCACAAGTCTGTCTAGGAAAAATGCGGAATAAAAGAATGACAATAGAAGGGAGAGATCAGGGCTGCGAACGCCATGCAGCTACCTCGATACTCCCGGATACTGCTACTCGGCTAAACAAATCCTCACTCAACTTGTGGTGTACCTGGATCTGCACACAAGGTGCATGGAGTATTGTGAGTACTTCCAACCCAGAAAGTAATAAATATAAATAAAGTCTGAGGATAAGAAATCCTAAATAAACACAAAGTCGAGCTATAAATACGTAAACAGCAAAGACAATTATAATAATATCACAACAGATTAAGAATAAATGACTATCAAATATGCAATGCAACACATAAACCGGTACTCTCCTGTACCCCGCTGCGGTGTGCAGCCCGCTCCATTTATTTAACATCGACAGCGCTCACTGGGGGTGTGCAGACTCCGGGAGGGGCCCCTTACGGCCCAAGCGCAATAATAAGCCATCTCGTGGCATCAAACAGGCCCTTGGCCTCATATCAATATTATTATCATACCACTGCGGCGTGCAGCCCGATCCCATACTCAGTCCAAAAATCACATAAGCCTCTCGGCACAATAGTATAAAAATATTCAGCCCAAACTTCATTTAAAAATATTAATTTAGTTTCTACTTTAAAAAAAATGGCTGAGTTTACAACACATTATTAAATACTAGGACTGAGTTTAATATCTATAAATATGGTAAGAAACCAGTAAAAACAATCCCTGAAGGATTCAAGTAGTTGGCACGAAGCCCAATTATAACAATTAATCCATTTTTTATAAGGATATCTCAAAACTACAATCAATTAGGTAGTAATTTTATTCAGCGGGACGGACCAAGTCACAATCCCCGACGGTGCTCTACCCCACGCCCGTTATCCGGCGTGCAAGTCACCTCACATAGCACCACGTTGTGCAAATTCGGGGTTTCAAACCCTCAACACAGCATTTACATTTATTACTAACCTCAAGCTGGCCAAAGTCCTAGCTTGCTATGCCCTTGCCTTTCGAATTAGCCTCTTCGTGCGTCGAATCTGACCAAACC
>NW_017701491.1:0-1918 GCF_001879085.1 Nicotiana attenuata | reverse complement strand
TTAAATACACCTTACTTTAGGAAACCCGGAAAGTATTAATACGAAAAAAAAATGAAAAAAAGAGAAAAGAAAAGGAAAAGAAAATAATGAAATATGATGAAAAAAAGAGAAGAAGAGAAAAGAAAAAGAAAAAGAAAAAGAAAAGAAAAATAAAACAAAAACAAAAACAAAAACAAAAACAAAAACAAAAATTTGTTTGCCTGAACTACGTTTGACTTGATTCCGAAAGGATACGTAGGCAGCCTCTCGCTGAGGTTCAGTCACACCAAAACAAAAATCCCAATTTCCCAAAAAAAAATGAAACTGGGGCAGATGATATAATGGTTCGGCTATGAATCCGCCGAAATGGTTCCAAAGTTGTAGTTCTGCCCAAAATCCTTTTTACCCCAAAACCTTGTCCAAGTCCTTCCGATCAATTGGCAAAGGCAGGGAAGTGGAAAACATTATTGTTTGAATCTGACACAATACAAATTGAGAGAAACAAAATGAGAGAGTCTTATCGGTGAAAACCTACGGGCACCATAAGCCAATGGTGAGAAGAAAAACTGAAAATGAGAGAGTCCGCTTACTGAAAACTCGCAAAGAGCACTGTCGGGTGATGGTGAGAAGAGAAATGAGAGAGGTCGATTGGTGAAAACCCACAAATGGCGCTGTCGACCGAAAAGAAGACATCTCACCACTAAAAGAGTCCTGGCAAGGTTCCCTGGTTTTGAAATAAGGATCAATGGGTTCAAGAGAAGCTGGAAAGTTTGTGTGGGTCGGGCGTCCAGTCCAAGAAGCATGTCATGTTCATTCGAAGCCAGCATGCACCCCAGGTAAGTCCTCCTTTTCCCCCGAAAGGGACGCTTTTCTTTAAAATCATATGCTTGCCTTTTGCATACTTTTTCTTTGAATCCCTTTCGGTTTAACTCTGATTCCGTAACTAGTACAAAGAAAAGGTGGCAGGACCGGCTTCACAGGGCTCCGCCTGGTCAGAGTCGAAGAAAATACCCAGCCTCAGCGAGTGGGCCAATCCCGACTGACCATGTTGGTTGATGCGTTCAAAGCAAAAACATTGGAAAAGAAAGGAAGTCAAAGGCAAAGGTCCCAAGGGCAGAATAAAGTGAAAAGGCCAGAGCCCACACGGGCGAGTCATAATGAAGCCCTGAGAGTTGGACCCGGTCGGTTTGAAAAGAGGTTCACCCTCAAGGCCAACAAGCAGCAAGTTCGCAACGGAAAAGGGGCCGGGATCAAGCAATTGGGATGATCAAGGCCACAAAAATCAACCACTGTTTCAAACTAACAAACTGTTCTTTGTTGAAAACAGGTGCAATCAAAGCAGCCATGCAAGAAGCAGGTGCAACCCAAAAGGAAATAAAGTGCGCAAGCGCTGAAACAGCTTTGCAGCAGGAAAACGACCAAAAAGGAAGTTTTCTCCCAAATTCTTTCATGCGTTTTGCTAAATAAAAAGGAAACCATATAAATAGGAAAACAAAAGAAAAAGAAAGAAGAAAGGAAATAAAAATGAAAATCCCAAAAGAAAACAAATCATGGTAGCATAGGATCCCATTCCTTAAATATCCCGGCCAAAAAACCGAGGATCTCCCTGGCATAACCCAAGGAGCATTTTCTTTCCAAATCCCGGCCAAAAAACCGAGGATCTCCCTGGCATAACCCGAGGAGCTTTTTCTTCCAAATTCCGGCCAAAAAACCGAGGAGCTTTTTCTTTCCAAATACCGGCCAAAAAGCCGAGGATCTCCCGGCCAACAAACCGAGGAGCCTTTTCTTTCCAAATCCTGGCCAAAAAACCGAGGAGCCTTTTCTTTCCAAATCCCGGCCAAAAAATCGAGGATCTCCCGGCCAAAAAACTGAGGAGCTTTTTCGTTCCAAATCCCGGCCAAAAAACCGAGGATCTCCCGGCCAAAAACTGAGGAGCCTT
>NW_017701490.1:0-1919 GCF_001879085.1 Nicotiana attenuata | reverse complement strand
CGAGGAGCTTTTTCTTTCCAAATCCCGGCCAAAGAACCGAGGATCTCCCGGCCAAAAAACGGAGGAGCCTTTTCTTTCCAAATTCCGGCCAAAAAACCGAGGATCTCCCGGCCAAAAAACGGAGGAGCTTTTTCTTTCCAAATCCCGGCCAAAAACTGAGGATCTCCCTACACAATCCTGATTTGATCGCTTAGATATGTGTCACAACTAACTCACGAAATTTTCCTAGTGAAAACTGGGGCAGA
Organism: Nicotiana attenuata; assembly: GCF_001879085.1. NCBI lineage: Eukaryota > Viridiplantae > Streptophyta > Magnoliopsida > Solanales > Solanaceae > Nicotiana > Nicotiana attenuata. Next base: position 1,674 of record NW_017701490.1, on the reverse strand, counting down.
AAAATTTCGTTCGTTTGTTTGTTTTGGTGTCTTAAGCAGGTCTAACACCGAGGCACAAGGGTGCGAGTCGATCGATGGAATGAGTCTCAATCCAGAATAAAGAAAAGAAGAAAAGAACAAAAAGAAATGAATTCAAAATGTTGAAGCAAACAAAGGTGCGAATTGCTCAAAATCTGATTGAAGTTACAAGCTCCGTTGATCCTGTTTTGACCCAATGCTGCATGAAGAAGTAAAACACCTACAACTTGCGAGCATCAAGATTCAGATCGAAGTCCACAGCAAAGTCAGCTAAGACTCAAGATCAAGTTTCAAGACAATTATAGATAGGAATCTTGTAACTCATAGTTGATGGGCATAGCTAGCTTAGCTTTGATTTTCCTTTTGGTGTAATAAGGAGGTCAGCAAGCAGTAGCAGCAACAACAACAGTGAAATCACAACTTCCCGGTAGTCCCAGCTACAAAACTTTTCAGAACTACACTGACCTGATTCCTTTATAGCCAAGGATATGTAGGCAACCTTTGAAGCAGGGTTCGGTCAGACGGCTTTCAAAATGCTTCTCATAGAGTGCGGAGCAGGCAAAAATCTTTCATGGTGCTCATTTATCTTTGCCCGAAAACCCTTCGTGTCTTCGAGCAAAGAGGGGCAGCTGTGAGCACGTGATTTTTGCCACGCTTAAATTGCTCCTATAAATCAATTAGAATTAGAATTTTCTTTTATTTTTAGGAATTAATTGCATGATTTTGTATCTTGTTTGCATTTTTGTGTGCATTTTAGTTGATATAATTCATAAAAATTACAAAATATAGTGCCTTTGCATTTAGAATTCAATTTTATATTGATTAGTTTTATTAGTTAATTAATATTACCAAAAATAAGAGAAATAACAAAAATAGTCATTTTACATTCTTTGTTTAGTTTTCTTTTAAAATTGGGATTTAGTTAATTTTAGGAAAATTAATTAGTTTAATTTTAGTTTAATTCAGGTCTTTGTTATTTTTAATTTTGCTTTTAACAAAAACCAAAAAAAAAAACAAATATAAAAATGAAAATGAAAAGAAAATGAAAGAGAACACCCAAAACCAGCCCACATAAACCCTGTACCCGTTTCAACCCACGCCAAGTCCAGGCCCAAAACACCAACCCGGTCCAACCCCCCTTCTCATAAAACGACGCCGTTTGGTATCAAGTGAATCCTAGCCGTCTAGGTTTGCTTGATCCAACGGTCGAGAAGTCCCTCCTCATTAATATAAAATGGTCGGATACATTACCCCGCCCCCTCCCCCCCTCTCTCATCATCGTCTCCGACTCCTTTTATATCACCACCGTCCTCCGCCGGCCGCAAATCGTCTCCGCCGGCGGCAATCACCCAAACCTGTCCAAATTAACACCCCTGAACCACCTTTCTCTTCTCTTTCCAACCCCCAAAACGATTTCCTTCGAATCATAGCCAAATGGTTCGAATCTTGAATCGAAACTTTCCGGCCAAAACAGAAAGTTATCCAACTTGCACCAAATTCACACCCTACCTTCCCCTGACTCCCCTCTTCCTTAATCCCCAACCAGATTTCCTCAAATCCTCTTACATCTTCTCGAATTTCAAATCTTAGACTGGCAGAACCCTAGAAATCCGGGTCCCTTGATTTTTTCTAATTGCCTGAGTCTGGAGGTCAAGT
>NW_017701489.1:0-1919 GCF_001879085.1 Nicotiana attenuata | reverse complement strand
GACTCACGCACCTTTGGAATGTGCGGGTGCATTGCATAGACCAAAGGGCATCCTCCTGAAGGCATAAATTCCGTACGGGCATGTGACGGAGGCGTTTTCTCTATCCTCAGGGGCAATGAAGATCTGATTGTACCCTGAGTACCCATCCAAGAAGCAAAAGTGTGACCTCCCTGCCAATCTATCCAGCATTTGATCAATGAAAGGAAGTGGGAAGTGGTCTTTTCTGGTGGCCAGATTCAACTTTCTATAATCCATGCAGATTCTCCAGCTTGTGACAGTTCTGGTTGATATAAGTTCATTGTTGTCATTCTTTACCACCGTCATGCCACCCTTTTTAGGCACACATTGAACTGGGCTAACCCAGCTACTGTCAGAAATTGGAAAAATGATTCCCGCATCCAACCATTTTATCACTTCTTTCTTCACCACTTCCTTCATGTTTGGATTTAGCCGTCTCTGATGTTCCCTGGAAGGTTTGTGCCCCTCTTCCAGCAGAATTTTGTGCATGCAGTAGGCGGGGCTGATCCCCTTGATATCTTCCATGGTCCACCCAATGGCAGTTTTGCACTCCCTTAGTACCTGTAAAAGCTGTTGAACCTGCACATCTAACAAACCAGATGAGATAATAATAGGTAATGTGGAGTCAGGGCCCAAAAATTCATACCTGAGATGGGATGGCAAAGGCTTTAATTCCAGCTTAGGGGGTTCTTCGATTGATGGTTTAGCTGGAGGGGTCTCTCTCTTTTCTAAGTGCAAGGGCTCAAACTCCAGATTTCTCTCCCCGAACCCTTTACCTTCTAGTGCCAACACCCATTCCCCCAAATCCTCACAATTCACTTCATTCAAGTTTGTCAAGCATGCAGCAAGGGGGTCCTCGATTGTCAAAGCCTCGTCATCAGCCTCTACAATTACATCTACTGCATCAACAAGTGAACAATTTGCAAATTCACTTGGTCGCCTCATCGATTTCTGCACATTGAATATAATCTCCTCATCATTGAGCCTCATCTTAAGCTCCCCGGTCTCGCAATCAATTAAAGCTCTTCCCGTGGCCAAGAAAGGTCGTCCTAGAATTATGGGAATTTCTTCATCCACTTTGCAATCCAAGATTACAAAATCTGCAGGGAACACGAATTTCCCCACCTGAATAAGCACATCATCAAGAATCCCAAATGGACGCTTAACAGTCCTGTCAGCCAGCTGCAATAACATAGAAGTAGGTCGAGCTTTGCCAATGCCTAACCTCTTATAAATGACCAGGGGCATGAGATTGATGCTGGCCCCTAAATCACAAAGAGCCTTGGCAAATGCATAGTTTCCAATGGTGCATGGAATTGTAAAACTACCCGGATCAGATAGCTTTTCAGCAACGGGTCTAGATACCACTGCGCTACATGTCTGAGTGAGAGTCACAGTCGACAAGTCTTGAAAGTCAAACTTCCGAGACATCAAGTCCTTCATCATTTTAGCATATCCTGGCATCTCTTTTAGAGCTTCAATCAGTGGAATGTTTATCTGAATTTGTTTGAGCATTTCTAGAAACTTTTTGTACTGCTCCTCCTTCTGATGCTTGGCCAACCTTTGCGGGAATGGTGCAGGATGTCTTTTCTTCCCAATCACTTGGGATCTCTCCTTCTCCGCTACTGTCTCAACTATTGGTTCTGCTGCTGTCTCACTGACTGGTTCAATTACTGTCTCAGTCTCTTGTTGCATATTCTTTTCTTCAGGAGCAAGCTGAACTGTTATTTCTGTCAATCTCGTAGAGTCATCCAGTTCAATGGGTACTGGAATTAGTGTCTCAGCCTGTATGTTTTCTTGAGCTCTCTCTTGCTCAACATCTAGATCCCTGCCATTTCGTAGACTCACCGCCATCAGCTGCTTTAGGCCTTGATCTTTTGGATTGATTTTGGGTATCTGCA
>NW_017701488.1:0-1919 GCF_001879085.1 Nicotiana attenuata | reverse complement strand
ATCAACTAGGGAGTGGGAACCTATGTTGGAAAAGTCATCAGGTTATGCTGGCATCAACTTGGGAGTGAGACGCTATGTTGGAATAGTCATCAGGTTATGCTGGCATCAACTAAGGATTAGGACCGTACATTGGAAAAGTCATCAGGTTATGCTGGCATCAACTAGAGAGTGGGATGATATGTTGGAAAAGTCATCAGGTTATGTTGGCATCAACTAGGGAGTAGGACTCTATGTTAGAAAAGTCATCAGCTTATGCTGGCTTCAACTAGGGAGTGGGACCCTATGTTGGAGAGTCATCAAGTTATACTGGCATCAACTAGAGAGTGGGTCCCTATGTTGGAAAAGTCATCACGTTATGTTGGCATCAACTAGGGAGTGGGACCCTACGTTTGAAAGTCATCAGGCTATGCTGGCATCAACTAAGGAGTTGGACTGTATATTGGAAAAGTCATCAGGTTATGTTGGCATGAACTAGGGAGAAGGACGCTATGTTGGAAAAGTCAGCAGGTTATGCTGGCATCAACTAGGGAGTGGGACGTTATCTTGGAATAGTCATCAGGTTATGCTGGCATCAACTAGGGATTTGGACCGAATATTGCAAAAGTCATCAGATTATGCTGGCATCAACTAGATAGTGGGATGCTATGTTTTAAAAGTCATCACATTATACTGGCATCAACTAGAGTGTGGGACCTTATGTTGGAAAGTCATCAAGTTGTGATGGCATCAACTAGGGAGTGGGTTGCTTTGTTGGAAAAGTCATCAGGTTATGCTCGTATCAACTAGGGAGTGGGACGCTATGTCGGAAAAGTCATCAGATTATGCCGGCATCAACTAATGAGTGGGACCCTATGTTGGAAAGTCATCAAGTTGTGCTGCCATCAACTAGGGAATAGGACCCTATGTTGGAAGGTCATCAAGTTGTGCTGGCATCAATTAGGGAGTGGGATGCTTTATTGGAAAAGTCATCAGGTTATGCTGGCATCAACTAGGGAGTGGGACACTATGATGGAAAGTCATCAGGTTATGCTGGCATCAACTAGGGTGTGGGACCCTATGTTGGATAGTCATCAGGTTGTGCTGGCATCAACTAGGGAGTGAGATCCTATGTTGCGAAGTCATCAAGTTGTGCTGGCATCAACTAGGGAGTGGGACCCTATGTTGGATAAGTCATAAGGTTATGGTGGCATCAACCAGGGAGTGAGACCCTATGTAGAAAAGATCATCTGGTTATGATGGCATCAACTAGGGAATGGGAAACTATGTTGGAAAAGTCATAAGGTTATGCCGGCATCAACTAGGTAGTAGGACCTTATTTTTGAAAAGTCATCAGGTTATGCTGGCATGAACTGAGGAGTGGGATGCTATGTTGGAAAAGTCATCAAGTTACGCTGGCATCAACTAGGGAGTGGGACCTTATGTTGGAATGTCATCAGGTTATGCTGGCATCAACTAGGGTGTGGGACCCTATGATGGATAGCCATCAGGTTGTGCTGGCATCAAGTAGGGAGTGATATTCGATGTTGAGAAGTCATCAAGTTGTGCTGGCATCAACTAGGGAGTGAGACCCTATGTTAGAAAAGTCATCAGGTTATGCTGGCATCAACTAGGTAGTGGGACCCTATGTTGGAAAATTCATAAGGTTATGGTGGCATCAACTAGGGAGTGGGACGCCATGTTGGAAAAGTCATCAGGTTATACTGGCATCAACTAGGGTGTGGGACCCTATGTTGGAAAATCATCAAGTTGTGCTGGCATCATCCAGGAGTGGGACGAAATATTGAAAAAGTCATCAGGTTATGCTGGCATCAACTAGGGAGTGGGACCCTATGTTGGAAAATCATCAAGTTCTGCTGGCATCAACTAGGGAGTGGGACCCTATGTTGGAAAGACATCGATGTAGTACTGGACATCAACGT
>NW_017701487.1:0-1919 GCF_001879085.1 Nicotiana attenuata | reverse complement strand
CAGTTTCCCAGTTGCAAAGCAACAGGGCCGGAATATACCGAAGATGTCAAAATGCAAAGTAAGACGCAAAGGACCATCAGAAGTTTCATCGGTGGATTGGTCAGATAGTTGTGGGGGAGAAGCAAAGTTTCGGATAGAGGGGTCAGAAACATAAAAACAGCAGTATGGGATAGAACACTTGGGTCATTAAAGTCATGGGGTTAAAAGTCGGTCAAAAAGTCGAAGCGGTTCAAGGCAAGTCCAGGGAAGCAAGTCAGAGTAGAGCTCAGCAGCCGGGATATACCCAGCAAGAATGCCAGCAACCAACCACCATTTTATATTAACAAGATCTTTCTTTGATTGAAACAGGGGCAGAAAATTTTCTTTGTTTGAAATCAGGCGCCCACCTGGAGAACAAGGGAATACATTTCAAATTCATCAGTCAGGCGCCCACCTGGAGAACAAGGGAATACATTTCAAATACAGCAATCAGGCGCCCACCTGGAGAACAAGGGAATACATTTCAAGTTCAGCAATCAGGCGCCCACCTGGAGAACAAGGGAATACATTTCAAGTTCAGCAATCAGGCGCCCACCTGGAGAACAAGGGAACACATTTCAAATTCAGCAGTCAGGCGCCCACCTGGAGAACAAGGGAATACATTTCAAGCTCAGCAATCAGGCGCCCACCTGGAGAACAAGGGAAGTACAATTCAAATTTTAGCTCTTCAAATCTTTAGTAATATTTGGTAACATGATGCGCCCAGCCACCCAAACTGGGGTAGAAAATTTTCTTTGTTATTTTGTTAAAGTCAGGCGCCCACCTGGAGAACAAGGGAATACATTTCAAGTTCAACAGTCAAGCGCCCACCTAGAGAACAAGGGAATACATTTCAAGTTCAGCAATCAGGCGCCCACCTGGAGAACAAGGGAAGTACAATTCAAATTTTAGCTTTCAATTTTTAATATTTGGTAACATAATGCGCCAAGCCACCAAACTAGGGCAGGAAATTTTCTTTGTTTGTCTATTTTGTTAAAGTCAGGCACCCACCTGGAGAACAAGGGAACACAGTTCAAGTGACAGCAATCAGGAGCCCACCTGGAGAATAAGGGAATACATTTCAAGTGTTAGCAGTCAGGAGCCCGCCTGGAGAATAGAGGCATATATTTCAAATTTCAGCAGTCAAGCATCACTCGGAGAAATGGCAAAACATCTCTGATCACAGTTCAAGGCAACAACAAAGAAATTCCACTTGAAGAGAACATAGATAGGACTTTTGTAATTCATAGATCATAGCTTAGGCTAGCTTCTTTTTTATTTCGACACAGTGTAATAAGGAGGTCAGCAAGCAGTAGTAGCAGCAACAACAGTGAAATCCCAGCTCCTGGTAGTCTCAGCTACCAAACCTTCCAGAACTACACTGACCTGATTCCTTTACAGCCAAGGATATGTAGGCAACCTTTGAAGCAGGGTTCAGTCAGACGGTTTTCAAAAATGCTTCACACGGAGTATTCAAACGGGCAAAAATCGCTCGTATCTGCTCACTTATCTTTGCCCGAAAACTCTTCGTGTTTCCGAGCAAAGAGGGGCAGCTGTGAGCACGTGATTTTTGCCCTATATGAATTGCTCCTAGAGACTCAAACAAAATAATTTCCTTTCATTATTTGCAATTGCGTGAATTTTTGTGGCATTTGATATTAATTGTTGGTATTTTGTTTACACATTTTAATTCATAAAAATACAAAAAAAAATGTATTCAACCTTTGCACTTAGGGTTTTTAATTCTACATCTTAGGATTAATTAAGAAAGTAATTGTTTCATAAAATGGAAAATCAAAAAATATTTGTTTAAGTTGCTTTTTTAAATTTTTGATCCTGATCTTGAATGGTGTTCTTTAAGTCTGTTTGTAATAATCATCATATGTGTTTAATTAGTTTTA
>NW_017701486.1:0-1919 GCF_001879085.1 Nicotiana attenuata | reverse complement strand
ATGCTGTTCTAAATGTTGCAAAGACATGCAGGGATTATGACCAGTTTTACTTAAACAAGATAGTCAAACATGAGAGTGTTTTATGTCCTTTTTCATGCATCAGTAGTTTAACTAGGTGTGACTGAGTGAGCGTAAACGAGATCCTAAAACAGGGTATCTAACGTGCACAAATGAAAATGCAGAATGATTGCAGAATTCCTAAAACATGATTTCTAAATGCCCCAAAGAGTTACAGCATGATTTCAAGACGTGCAGGAGCAACAGTTTTATGTTGATGCTGTTATTTAGCCTAAAGCAGGATTTCTAAGTGGTAAAGTGATGCCAAATGAGATGCTGAAACGGTAAACCTAAGAACATGGTATCTAATGCATGACATGCTTTGAATGGGTTGATCTTACACATGGATTCTAATACACACATAGGAAATGTAAACCTAAGACATAGTTTCTACCCATTGATGTTGATAGCATGTATAACTACCCTCCCCTTTTCACTAGTCAGCCCCAATACTTATTTACAACAGATTATTACAGACCAACACTGAAATGAATTACATCCGTATAAAAGAGAAATAAAAGTTACACTATAGAGAGCCTGAAAACAGGCCCAGGTTTTCAGCACCTGATTAGGATTTCCTCCCTGAGTTATGCAATAAATCACCTCAAATGCCAAGATTGTTCCATAGCCTTTCTCATATTTGGGTGTGTCAGAGTTCCCTAAGGACCTCAAGGGATCCCGGGCAGTGCTCACACCCATATTTCATAGCCAATACAGTGTAAGTGTAGTGTGGAAAGGCCAGCTTTTGTGTGTCCAAGTTCAGAAGGAGCTCAAGGGTCCCAAGGCAAGGCTCACACAAAAGGGGCAGAACTTAGTGGTCTAAGAGTAAGGTGAGAGTGCTTGACATAATGATGAAAGACTTAGTAAAGCAATTTAGAAATGAAAAGGTTCAGAAATAGTTTTTAAAGATACTAGGAGTTATCAGTTTTGAAATCATTCTTTGAGAAAAGCATACTCAGCAAAACAACCCAATTAACCATAGAATACCCAGATTTACTTGACAAGCAGACTTACAAATAGGGGTGAAGGGATTGGGAACATGTAGGTTTGAAACCACACAAAATAGGAAAACATTTGACACAACAAATATACAGAACAACTATGAGTCTATTGAACAAATCAGTCATGGTAGCAGACATTTAAAACATAAGGAAGAATGCAGTAGGATCATGTTGAAGACAAGTGTTTTGTTGAACAAAATTTGACATACCATTAGGGCCAATAGAATGCACTAGAAGACTAAGTAACTACATGGTCATACCAGTTAAGGGAGGAGTAAGGGAACTAAGTGAACATGCTGGACAAATATCAAAGAACTAAGTAAAGTCTTATATGATGATTACAAATAAGGCAGAATTTAGACATGCTTAATAACAACAAACATATAAACAAATTGAATAACTAGTACAGTAACAAGCGTGGATGTATAGGCATGGAACTCATAAAGTTGAGTTTCAAATTTAAACTAGAGACATACCAGTTAAAGAAGAAAAATACAGAATGTAAAAAACAGGTGCAACTCCACTATCTAGCCTTGGCTTTCAGCCGGCTAGGCCAACAGCCAGCACAAGTAGTAAAGAAAGAAGAGAGTTTGAACGTATGTGTGTATTCTGAACTGTGTTTGTGTCTAGAGGTGAGAATAGAGGAGAGTATATATAGTAGTTGAGAGTAGAGTAATATAAGGTAAAGAATCAATCATTCAGTAATTAGGGAAAATTACATAATCAATCATGCATAAAATCAGCAAGGTTTTCTTCTAATAAAGGGGTGACCAGTTAATGATAAAGAGCAGGGCATATAATTACGGAAAGAAAATTAAATACTTAAGTGCGGGGTGGGTAATTAAGGGTAAATGAACAAAA
>NW_017701485.1:0-1920 GCF_001879085.1 Nicotiana attenuata | reverse complement strand
ATAATATACAATCGCAATTCCTCCTCAACCCTTCACATTATAGGAAACTTAGCAATTAGACAAGAAAGAATGTTTCACAAAGTCCGGTTCAAACACATTTAAGACCCACGATCATGCTAGACTCCGGTGTATAGATAACTGTCACCATGCCTATACACCGTACTCTTCATTTAGCAATTAGCAAATAATATCCTAATCCTATTCCCTCTAACCAAAGTTAGATCAAACACCATCCCAAGCTCCCTGCTAAAAGATTACAATACTTACCTCGGTCCAAGAATAGCAATCAACTCTCCAATACCGCCTTTCCTCTACAATCCGACTCCGAAACAACGATATCTAGGCATAATCAATTCAATAATATCAATAAAGACTCAAAAATAAAATCCCATAGCCTAGAAATGAAGTCCCTAGAATTCTTCCAAAAATACCAAAATTCGACACCGGTCCCACATGATCCAAACACGAGGCTCGGACCAAAACCCAATCACCCATAACCCCACGAGTTCAAATATATAATTTGTTTTAAGATTCGACCCCAAATTGGGGTTGAATCACCCAAAATTTCCATAAGCCTAACTCTACCCAAAAGCCCTAATTTCCACTTTGATTTCATGTTTTTAGGCCTAGGAATTCACTAATTAGTGAAGAAAAATGAAGGAAGTAGGTGGGGAATTACTTACCCAAAAAGTCTTGGAAGAGGGGAGCTTCAATGGAGTCCTAAGGCTTGATGGAGAAGAGAGCTCGTGAGAAGAATTCCCATAATGAAATGTTCTGTTTTAAAAAAATCACTGAAGCCTTTTTGTTCTATGCGTTCGCGACTCAGACTCGCGTTCGCGAAGGAGGGCTGGTTTGATGCTCTATGCGTTCGCGATGGTGCTATGCGAACGCATATAAGGAAACTGGGGGGGGGGGGTTCCAGGTTTGGCCTACGCGTTCGCGAGGGGAGGTATGCGAACGCGTTGAAGACGGGTATAAAGCTATGCGAACGCGATGGAGGGACGCGAACGCGGAAGGAGAAATGTCAGAGCTATGCGAACGCGAAGGGGGGGGGGGTCTGGCGTTCGCGAAGAACAAAATCTGGTCTGCAACAACATGAAAAATCTGATGTGTTTCTAAGTGTAAAACTACCCCGAACCACCTCCGAATCACTCCCGAGCCCTCGGGGCTCCCAACCAAACACACACACTAACTCAATAACATCCTACGAACTTAGTCGAGCGATCAAATCGCCAAAATAACATCAAAATCAATGAATCAAACCTCAAAATCATCATTTTCATTTCAAGTTCATAACTTCAAATTTTAGATATTTAGGTCCGAAACACGTCAAATGACATCCGATTTCGACCAAACTTTACAGAAAGCGCTTAACACATATTTAAGACTTGTACCGGGCGTCGGAACCAAAATACGAGCCCGATACCATAGTCTTTTAATCAATTTTCATTTCCATTTTCCTTAATAATTTCAGAAAAACAATTTCACAGAAAAATTCATTTCTCGGGCTCTCGACCTCGAAATTCGACTCCGGGCATATGCCCGAGTTTCATATTTTTCTACGGACCCTCCGGGACCGTCAAATCACGGGTCCGGGTCCGTTTACCAAAAATGTTGACCAAAGTCAACTTTAATCATTTTAAAGCCACATTTTGAAATTTTTCACAGAATTTAACATATAAGCTTTCCGGCTACGCGTCCGGACTGCGCACGCAAATCGAGGCAAGCAAAAATGAGGTTTTCAAGGCCTCGGAAGCACGGAAAAAGAGAGAAATTCGGTGATGACCCTTTGGGTCGTCACATTTCAAAAAAATAATATTGCACTTTGAACCTTTTCACATGAGCCTATTTTCGCTACTAAATTATTCTGAATATTTTTAACTAATATCTTTTTAATATTTTATAAGTAGTAAATTAGAT
>NW_017701484.1:0-1920 GCF_001879085.1 Nicotiana attenuata | reverse complement strand
AATTAAGGAAAGGGATTTGAAAAATATTTTCCTAGCAGTATAATAAGGGTAAGTACATAGAAGTTATTTAAGGCAACCAACCAATAATACAACGGTTTGGAAAAAAAAAAGAAAGGGAATCAACTAGCAAAATCACAATTTCAGACTTTTACTCGAATGAATCGAGTCAGGAAAGGGGTAAAGAAAGGTTCAATTAGGGAAAATCAGTAACAATCAAGCAAACACAATTAAAGGAATTCGGAATCAATTAGTAGTTGGAAAAAAACATTTTGAAAGAAGAGTTCTCATATATAAAGCACACAAATATGTAAATCAAGAAGGGACTATCAAGTTATTTAGAAGAGAGTTTAAATCAAAGAAAAGTTCAGAATCATAAGCAAAGAGATACATGTTCAATTTATAGACTCAGAATGAGTCTGAGAGTTTGGGGTTTCAAAGTAAAACCCTAGTCCCAACACAAAATCGAACTTACCAAAGGAACCCCCAAATTCTAGGGTTTCAATTTGAATCAAATACAGAGATGAGAGGGCAAGCCATTGAAACAGACTTAGAGGTCTCTTTTAGATACTCGTGAGAAACCAACAGACACGACAGCAGGTTTTAAAGCATAAAGAACATGTTCGAGAAAAGCTCGGAATTTAAGCAAGTTCAGAATAGAGAAGAAGCGATATAAACTCCAACGACAGTAAAGGAAGCATGTTTAGAACTCAAACAGAAGTTCAGCAAAGGCAAACAAACTTAAGAACTCAGTAAGAACACATACAATAAAATATAGCTAAGATCAGATAGAAGATCATAACAAAGATTGACATGCGAGCCTAGTTTACAGGCACAGTATATTGCAAAGTATAGTAGAGAGAAAAGTAGAAGAACAACACATGCGTGGTAGAAAAGAAAACACACGAACATAATATAGCCAAATACACACAAAGAAAAGAAAAAGAAGAGTCAGGGAAATAGCTTAAGTTTTTTCAGAAAACCCTAAAGCGGAAAGAAGAAATTTTTGAAAGAAAAATTAGGGAAAATGTTTGAAAACCCAAGTAGAGCACAGACATGTAACAGATCTAAAAAAAACAGAGAAAACCTCGAATAGCTAGGGTTTCAGGGAAACCCTAGAATGAGAAAGGCTTAGAAAAGGTCCGATCTAAGTCGGATAAGTTAGAACCGGGCTCGAAATGCTTTGGATACGCCGGAGCAAGGCCGGAGAAGCCATGGAATCTTGAATCGACGAAGATTCGAACGGACACCATCGAGGTTAGACCTCGAAAACTTCGAACACCATGCGTTCAAGAGCAGAGGGAGGTGAGCATAGGCCATCCATGGCCTGAGAGGCCATGGATTCCGGTGAGNNAGAGGGGAGTTGGGGAAGGCCATGGCAGGATGGTGGTCATGCCCAGCAATTGGGATGCTGGCACACTCCTGACCAGCCTGTCAGCTTTAAATTGGGAGCTAGGACCTATTGAAGGTCAGGTTCAAACCTGGACAGCAATTTGGATACCGCCAGGCCATGAACTTTAACTCAGCACACATAGGGGAATGGGGTGTGGGGATTCATAATAGAAGCAAGATACAAGGAAAGAAACACATATAATTTTAAACTACTGAACATGAACAACAAAGTAGACAAGAGTTTAGCAACTGTAAAGTAAACAATAGGGAAGAAGTTGAAATCAAAATTGAGACATACCAGTTCAGGGAAACAAACAAATAAAACAGTAGTCTTGAATAGCCAAGTTGCAAGCAAGCAGTACAAAGGTCTCAGAAGAGAGAGTAGAGAATTGAGAGAGTATTGTAACTGAGAGTGTGTACGTATTGAACTGAGGGTTCAAAGTTCAAGCCTAAAGTTATAAAGTTTTCAAAAGTTGTTAAAGCTTAAAGCCTCAATCTGTGTCAATGCAGAAGGGTCGAGCCCCTTTTTAT
>NW_017701483.1:0-1920 GCF_001879085.1 Nicotiana attenuata | reverse complement strand
ATCCATATTACAAACAAACTCAGGACCCCTTTTTCATTCACAAGCATGCTTAGATTATAACTCTTTTCAAAACCTTGCTTTTATTATTTTTCAAACACTTGTGTATTTAAATTTAAAATCCCCTATTATTTGAGCCTTATTTGTTTACTTGCTAATTGCACAAATTCACAAAAAACTATCTGGCCGGGAACCACACTAGTGGATCTTGAGGGGTGCCTAACACCTTTCGCTTGGGATAATTTCAAGACCTTACCCTATCTCTGGTTATCAAATGTAGTTGTAGTTGAACCCTATAGGTGCCCTAACGCACCTTAAAAATCGTTAGGTGGCGACTCTTCAAAATACCCAATTCCCAAAAGAAAATGAGTCTTTACACCCCATGAATGTCGAAACCCGTACTCCTCCCCGATGGAAGGGGAAGAGAAAAAAAGGGGGCGCGACAACCTTCTTTCTTGGCATGAGTTTGTGTAAGACTTTCCTTCCTTTTAAATGAATCCTGGAGTATAAGGTTCATATTATGCAACCACATATCAGTTGCGTATGATGAAGCAAGATATGAGACATTATCGAGGCCTCCTATGGCGGGTTACAACCGAGCCCTTGTGTGGCCGGATACAATGATGTATGATGTGGGGTTACCGAGCCCTACATTGACCGGGTACGACCAAGTCCTCCATGACGCCGGGTATGGATTGATGAAATATGTCCTAAATATGTATGTGTGTGTGTGTATGTATGTGTGTGTGTGTGTGTGTGGGGTATAAAATAATGCATGACCCAATGAGTAGCTGGGTTTTACAAAAGTTTGAATACATTTATGATTCATAGTTTATAGTTTCCACATTTTAGTTCATGCCCCCGGTGGCTTGACCTCGGTATTCAGGTGGGAAATCACGTACTGTCATCTCTTATGCTATGACTCTGGTTTACTTGTTTTTCTTAGTCTTAATACTCAGTGGATTATCCGTACTGACGCCCATTTCTTTTGGGTGTTGTGTTCATGCCCACATGTACAGACATACTCAATGACGTCCCTCCCTAGTAGGGTGCTTGTTACAGTTGAACAGCAACTGTTCAGAAGTCGTTAGGTACTGAAGCACATGTTCTAGAAATTTTGGGCACTGGGGTCTTCTCCCGGCCTAGTGGTCTATATGTGTACTTATTTGGGTACTCTTGAAGGCTTGCAGACTGGAATTTGGCTGTATATAAAAGGATGGGTTTGTACCTTGTTGGTTACCGCTATGAAATGTATAAAATGTACATGTTTTTATTTTGATTGTGGCAGTAGCACTTGGAGGCCTCGTTGGCCCAGATTTTATGATTAAGAAAGGAATAGAATGATTGTCGGCTCGCACGGGCCTGCAGGCATTGTGTGCCAGTTGCACCTCGCAAGGTTGGGGTGTGACAAACATTGTATTAGAAAAGGTCGTGTCCTAGGAAGTCTATAAGACGTGTCGAGTAGAGTCTTGTTTATGGGTATGTTGTGCAGCATACTTAAAACAGGAGACTACATGACATATAAGATGAATACCTTTCTTTATGTCTAGATCGTGCGATAGAGCTGAGTCGTAAGAAATCGTTTCTAACCCCTAACTTGTTAGAGTTTATAACAATGCCTACAACGAGACGTCAAGCACTTATTCAAGGACTAAATGAAGATGCAAGAGAATGTACCAGACAGGACCCAGTGGGTCGACATGGACCCCACAATGAGGTCGGAATTCAAGTTTCGGGGACAACACCACCACCCCCGGAACAGCATAGAGGAACTAATGTACCCCTATTCCTCCCCTGATTTTTCCTGAGCAGGATTTAGATTTGAGAAGTGTAGTGCAACAGTTGATTCAATTAGTAGCCTATTAGGCCTAATATCAAGCCCCTACCATCTCAGATAGAGCAGTCAGCACGAGAATTCACGCT
>NW_017701482.1:0-1920 GCF_001879085.1 Nicotiana attenuata | reverse complement strand
ATGATACTAATGTGAAACGAGTTTTGATTGATCCAGGTAGTTCCGTGAACATTATTCTGCTAAGAGTACTGCATGAGATGCAAGCTGAAGATAAATTAGTACCAGAGGCGCATACTTTGTCTGGATTCGACAATTCCAGCATCGTAACGAAAGGAGAGGTAATACTTACTACATTTGCAGAAGGAGTTGTCAAGGATACAAAATTTCAGGTGGTAGATATGGAGATGGCTTATAATATGATTCTCGGGAGACCATGGATCCACGAGATGGATGCTGTTCCATCGACCTTACATCAAGTTATTAAATTTCCATCATCGTGGGGAATATGTCAAATCCGTGGAGATCAACAGACATCCAGGAGCATCAACTCCGTAGCAGATTCAAGTACGAGAAACGAAGAAAAATAGCAATTACAGAATCTAGTTGAGGATACTATAACGCAAACCTCAATCGAACAAGGGCGAACAGATGTAGACTCAAGGCCCGATTCCATTCAAGAGCCAGAGGAAAACGAAAATATCAAAACAACGATAGAAGAGCTTGAGGCTGTAATATTATTTACACAATGGTCTGAAAGGAAAATCTACATAGGAGCCCATCTCAGCCGAGACATGAAAGGTAAGTTAATCGAATTTTTGAAAGTTAACGTGGATTGTTTTGCTTGGTACCATTCTAATATGACAGGAATACCACCGGAAGTAATGACTCACAAGTTAAATGAAGACCCGTCTTATACACCTACCAAACAAAAGAAGAGAAAGCAAGGAACTTTCAAAAATCAGGCGATTCAAGATGAGGTCCAAAAATTATTGAAGATTGGGTCTATCCGCGAGGTAAAGTATCCTAATTGGTTAGCCAATACTGTTGTGGTACCAAAAAAGAACGATAAATGCCGAGTTTGTGTAGATTACACTGACCTCAACAAAGCTTGTCCTAAAGATTCTTTTCCATTACCATATATAGATCAACTAATTGATGCTACTGCAGGACATGAGTTGTTAAGCTTTTTAGATTCGTATTCAAGGTACAACCAGATCAAAATGAATCCTATAGATGAAGAAAAAACTTCATTTATAACAGACAGGGGGACTTACTGTTATAAAGTAATGTCTTTTGGTCTAAAAAATGTTGGTGCAACGTATCAAAGACTGGTGACCAAGATGTTCCAAGAACATTTGGGAAAAATTATGGAGGTCTATATAGATGATATGCTCGTTAAAACTCAACAATCAGGGGATCATATATCACACTTATCAGATACATTTCAGATCTTGCGGAAATTCAATATGAAACTAAACCCTGAGAAATGTGCAGTCGGTGTTGCATCAGGTAAGTTTTTAGGTTTTCTTGTTTCTAACCGTGGTATTGAGGTGAATCCAGCGCAGATTAAAGCCATTGAAGAAATCCCTGACGTACTTACAAGTAAAAAAGAAGTACAGAGGTTGACAGGAAGAATTGCAGCTTTGGGAAGATTTATTTCCAAATCATCAGAAAAATGCTTTAAATTCTTTTCGGCTCTTAAAAAGCAAGATCAGTTCGAATGGACTGAGGAATGTCAACAAGCACTCAAAAATTTGAAGACATACTTATCAAATCCGCCTTTGCTCGCCAAACCAAAGGTTGGGGAAAGATTGCTCATCTATCTTGTTGTCTCCGAAGTAGTGGTAAGTGCTGTGTTAGTTCGTGAAGATCAAGGTAAACAATCTCCGATTTATTATGTCAGCAAATATTTATTAGATGCGGAGGCGCGGTATCCTCAATTAGAAAAGCTTGCACTTGCACTAATCATGGCATCTAGAAAATTAAGACCTTATTTTCAGTGTCACCCTATTGTTGTAGTAACTGCTTATCCATTACGCAATATATTACATAAACATGAGTTGTCAGGTAGGTTAGCCAAATGGGCTATAGAATTAAGTG
>NW_017701481.1:0-1922 GCF_001879085.1 Nicotiana attenuata | reverse complement strand
TTCATGCTCAATGTGCTAAGTGCTTTACCGCTTTGATATTTGTGGAATTGTATATATAAACTGCTACGAAACCCTTCCTCTTTCTGAGTCTTCTACATCATGGAGAAGGGTGCACTTCGTGTGACTTCTCTTTTGTTCAGAGTCTTATCCCATTTAGAACGAGGTTCGGACAAGTTGCTAAGCCGGCGGAGCTTCTGTATCCCCGGTACGCTGCCCCCCCCGGCTCGAGTTGTCCGCTCGGGTAAGCCAGGTCTAGAACAATAAACCCAGGTTTTAAACCTAGTATAACAAAGCC
Source organism: Nicotiana attenuata (assembly GCF_001879085.1). NCBI lineage: Eukaryota > Viridiplantae > Streptophyta > Magnoliopsida > Solanales > Solanaceae > Nicotiana > Nicotiana attenuata. Next base: position 1,627 of record NW_017701481.1, on the reverse strand, counting down.
TCATGCCGGATCCCTAGTAGGAACGTTTGTATGCATCACGTGCATTTGACTTAGGGGACTCAACACAGGGGTTAGGTCCGTCTAGGACAGGTGACCTGAAATGAAAAGACCATCCTGATGCATCTTACTTGCTACTTGTGCATTTATTTGCTCGGCTTTGCGTGTTGACCGGCTTGTAAATAATGGGAGAGAGTTAAAAAGAGAATAGCAATGTTAGGGTTAAGTGAGGGTAATCACCTGTTTTGAAAAACCAATACCCAAATAGTACTGAAACTCTGCCGGATTTTTGAGAAAATGAAAGAAAAAGAATGATTTTGTTTTCAAAAATAGTTGGTTTTGTCAAATCTGACCGAACTACGCGGGTCTGATTCTCACCGGATGTGAGATACGTAGGCAAACCTCATTGGTTCCGACCCCAATTTTCAAAAATCCAAAAATATTTTCTTTCTTTAGAAATCTTTCCTTAGAAAATTCCAAAAAAAAAGAAGTTTTTTTAAAACTCAAAAATGGTTTCCTTCTTTATAATGTCTTTCATACGAAAAAGGAAAAATCAATAAAAGTCAAAATCCAAAAATACGGGTTTCCTTCATTTTGAAGTATTTTTCCAAAAAAAAAATCCAAAAAAAATCGGAACCAAAAATCCAAAAAAAAAAATACTCCTTAGATGTCTTTCTTTTATAAATATCAATAAAAAAAATTTTGAAAAATTAAAGTCCAAAAAATATTTTTGCTTTTGTTTAGAAGTAATTTTGTAAATAAATAAAAGCTCAGAATTCAAAACATTTTTCTTAAAAAAAATCCCTCTTGCGAAAATTAAGAGGTTACATCAAAAATCCAAAAATATTTTCTTTCTTCCTTAGAAAAAGAGAAAACAAATGAAAATTCAAACAAAAAAAAATTTCTTTTTACTTCTGAAATTCCCAAAGTTCCAATCAAAAGAAAACGAATTTTTAGAAGTTTTTCTTTCAAAAATAAAATCAAAATCAAAATCAAAAATCTAAAAAAAATTTCTCTTTCTTCTTTTGAAGCATTTTTTAGAAAATTCCAAAAGAAAAAAAAATCAAAAATAAAAAATCAAAAATATTTTTCTTTTGCCTTAAAGCTCCCTGGTTTGAGTTTTATAAAAAAAAGAGTTAGTTTACTCCTTTCCCAATCTTCCAGAACTACGCTCGGTCTGATTCATGCGGGGATGATACGTAGGCAATCTCCATAGGATTCGACCATAACCAAAAGAAAGAAAAAAAAAAGTGAAAAATGAGGCATTGAAAAGTGAGAGAAAAAGGGCAAGAGAAGAAAAGAAATGAAAAACAAAAAGAGAGATGAAAAGGGAAGAGTAGAAGTGGAAGGAAGAAAAATGGAGAAAATAAGTAAAGCCGGGATGAAGCATGCAACCGTTGCAAAACATGTAGAAACCCATTTAACTGTATAGGTGCATCACACCCCAACGTGCGATTACCTATCTGTTATTTGTCTCAAACTAACCGTTTGCTGCTGTCACTTTCAGTCCAGGTTTTATAGAAACGATGGTTGGTTTTTCGTGGTAACCTGGCTTCACATCCATACTTTACTAGATCAAATAGGAGTATCGGTATGTCTTCAGAAATGACCTTGCCAACAGTTCCCATCG
>NW_017701480.1:0-1922 GCF_001879085.1 Nicotiana attenuata | reverse complement strand
TTTTCATGCATTCAAATTGATTCAAGTAGCATTTGTTAATACATTCAAGTAATTTGTGATTAGATTCGAGCGGTTTGGTGGTGAATTCGAGGGGTAAAGCTATACTAGAGGATTGAGTTGAGTTTGGAGCATTCGAGGTAAGTGTTTGGTCTATTTTTGGCTTGAGGGAATAGGAGTAGAGTCTTATTTTCTAATTGCTATTTGTCGAGTACGGTGTATAGGCATGGTGACGAGTATCTATACACTGGTGTCGAGCATGACCGTGAGTCCTGAATTGCTATATTATCGAATTTTTAATTGTTGTTTATGAGGACTTGGTTGGAAATCTTTAATACTGAGCCAGTAATTGATGAGACTGAGTATTGATTTAATTGTGTTAAGTAGAAATTGAGTAAGTTTGGTTATAGCTGGATCTCCCTTGCCGGGGTAGTTTATTATATTATCTTGTTCCCTTGCCGGGATAGTTTATTATATTATCTTGTTCCCTTGACGGGATAGTTTATTATAACATCTTTCTCCCTTGCTGGGATTATTTTGAGTATTGTGTTGAATGAAATGGGAGCGAGTGGTACGCCTACCACGTGATACTATGAAATGGGAGCGAGTGGTACGCCTACCACGTGATACTATGAAATGGGAGCGAGTGGTACGCCTACCACGTGATACTATGAAATGGGAGCGAGTGGTACGCCTACCACGTGATATTATGAAATGGGATCGAGTGGTACGCCTACCACGTGATATTATGAGAAATGGGATCGAGTTGTACGCCTGCAACGAGAGGAAATTGAAGCAAGTGAAAGTGGTTTGTTTTCCCTTATTCTGTGTTAGAAGAAATCAGATGTAGTTTCTTTGTTATTCCTGATATTCCGTTTTATCTGCTACCCCATAAGCATGTTCCCCTCCCAGTTTTAATTGTTTACTTTCCGCTTATTTTTTTTGTTGTACTTGTATATATATCTGCACAGGTTCATCTGGTACTTTCGTCTAGCCTCGTCACTACTTCGCCGGGGTTAGGCCAGGCACTTACCAGCACATGGGGTCGGTTGTGCTGATGCTACACTCTGTGCATCTTTTTGCACAGATCCAGGTGTTGGAGCAGCATTTGAGTAGCAGTGGCATTCTGGGAGCGAGCTTTCAGTCCAGGGACATTCGAGGTAGCCTTGCTGCGTCCGCAGGCCCGGAGTCCCTTTCTATCTTATTCAGTTTGTTATCATTTTGTACCGAGGCAGACAGTGTTATGTTTCATTCAAACCTTGTATTTAGTATTCTCTAGACGTTCGTGAGTATTGTGACACCAGTCTTGGGTAGAGGATTTTGTTAAACTTCCGCATTTCCTTCAGTTAATTATATTTGAGACTTCCGCTTTATCATATTATGCTTTGTTTTCATTAAATGGACGATAATTGCTAAAAGAAGTAAATTAAGTTGGCTTGCCTAGCTCCTATTAGTAGGCGCCATCACGACTCCCGAGGGTGGGACATCCGGGTCGTGACAGAATTATATATAAATAACCACATTTAAACCTTCTAAGTAATTATAGATAATCGTCAGATATTAATTAAGAAACACTACATAAAAAAATACTAACATTTTCTCAATTCTCGTAGTGATAATTTTATTTTTGCACTATTCTCATAGGCGTCATTGGAACCTAACAATAGCCACAAAGTGAAATAATAACTCATATTTATGGCAAAGCACAAAGGTTGACATGATATAAACGATTCTTTTGATTACGACGTGACTCTTATACTACGACTTGAACTCTTATTTGGTACGATTTTATCTTTCAAAAAATATTTCTATTTTGAAATTTCAATTTCTAAACTTCATATATATAATAATGATTGTCTTTATAATGATGCAAGTGAAGATATTATCCTTATTTTAAAATTCACTTTAATCGGCTACCTAAAAAA
>NW_017701479.1:0-1922 GCF_001879085.1 Nicotiana attenuata | reverse complement strand
AATGGGTCCAACCGAGAGATGAGATAGGTGGTATATGCTGACAAGTAATGTTTCAACTTCTGCGCTACCCAGGTTAAGGCACAACACGTCCTCTCAAGTTGAGTGTACTTCACCTCATATGATGTGAACTTCTTGCTGAGGTAGTAAATTGCCTGCTCTTTCCTTCCTGTGATGTCATGCTGCCCCAGTACACACCCAACGTAGTATCCAAAACGGTCAGGTATAAAGGATCAAGGGTCTTCCCGGCTCCGGCGGGACCAACACAGGTGGACTAGCCAAATACTCCTTAATCTTGTCAAATGCTGCTTGACATTCATCCGTCCATCTGACCGCAGCATCTTTCTTTAGCAGCTTAAAGATGGGCTCGCAAGTCGTTGTGAGCTGGGCAATGAACCTGCTGATGTAATTCAACCTGCCAAGCAAACTCATCACCTCTTTCTTGTTCCTTGGCGACGGTAGCTCCTGAATGGCTTTGATCTTGGACGGGTCTAACTCAATACCGTACCGACTTACCACGAATCCCAATGACTTCCCAGATGGAACTCCAAACGCACACTTTGCTGGATTAAGTTTGAGGTTGTACCTGCGGAGTCTCTGGAAGAATTTCCTCAAGTCCTGGACATGGTCACATTGTTTCCTCGACTTTATGATTACGTCGTCTACATAGACCTCAATTTCCCGATGTATCATGTCATGGAACATGGTGGTCATCGCCCTCATATACGTTGCTCCTGCGTTCTTCAACCCAAATGGCATGACTCTATAACAATACGTTCCCCAAGGCGTGATGAATGCCGTCTTTTCCGTATCCTTCTCATCCATCAAAATCTGGTGATAGCCCGCATAACAATCCACGAAGGAACCAATCTCATGTTTGGCACAATTGTCAATCAATATGTGGATGTTTGGTAATGGGAAGTTGTCCTTCGGACTTGCCTTATTGAGGTCCCGGTAATCTACGCACACTCTGGTCTTTCCATCCTTCTTTGGCACAGGCACAACATTGGCTAACCAAGTGGGATACCGCGTGACCCGGATGACCTTTGCCTCAAACTGCTTGGTGACCTCTTCTTTGATTTTCACACTAATGTCTGTTTCGAATTTCCTTATCTTCTGCTTGACAGGAGGGCATGCTGGGTTAATGGGCAATTTGTGGACCACCAAATTAGTGCTTAAACCTGGCATGTCGTCATATGACCATGCAAACACATCTTTATACTCAAAAAGTGCTTTAATTATCTCTTCTCTGAGCTGTGGTTCCAAATGGATACCTATTTTTGTTTCCCGCACATTCTCCTGATCCCTTAAATTGATTGCCTCTGTGTCATTCAGATTAGGTTTGGGTTTTTCTTCAAAGTGGCGTAATTCTTTACTGATTTCCTCAAAAGCTTCCTCATCATCATATTCTATTTCGTCATCACACTCAATTTCTTGTATTATTATGTCTGAGTTAGATTGGCATTTAAGACTGGGCTGAAGACTCCTCATGCATGACACATCACTAAAACCAGCATAAAAGGGACTGTACAAGAAAGAAAAGAAAGACAAAATTAAAAACTATCAGGAATGAAAAGGAGGGAAATTGCATTTCATTAATACTTAAGATAACAAGGTTTAACTCATCCAAATGGACGGAACATAACATCCGAATTACAACCTTGGAAATAATCCAGATTAAACTGAAAGGAAATCAAAACTAACTACCAAGACTTCCTCCGGGTAGGAAGGGGAGTTGCTTCCCAATTGTTAAGCTTTGCCTGGGGGCCCACTGAACTGTAACGATACTGTCCTCGTCGTTGTACCGTTACTTCCGGTCCCGTCCCTACCGACCACTACTACCTCCACTAAACAAACTTTACTAACCTACCTACCTACTACTACGTACTCCTTACGTTCGGTAGTTACGACTACTACTACCACTT
>NW_017701478.1:0-1922 GCF_001879085.1 Nicotiana attenuata | reverse complement strand
TAACTTTCGGGGGGTAAAACTTTTTTACGGTACCTTTAAAAACCCGGGGTTACTTTTAACCCCGGTTAACTTTTTCGTTTTTTAAAAAACGACGTTTTTTTTTAAACACGTTTAAGTTTAGTTTTAAACGTTTTAAAAGGTACCCGCGTACGAATTTTTAGGTATTACGGTTTTTAGTTGCGGACGAGGACTCCGAACCTTCGAATGGTTTTTTATTTTAAAAACGGGCCTAAATCCCTTAAAAGTATTACGTAAGTAGTTTCCTATTTTACGTTTTTTGTCTCTAAAAGGGGCTAATACTTAAATTTCGAAATTATAAATCCGGGGACTCGAATTCAAGGTCCAAGTTCAAACAAAAGGGAGAACCCTCGTAATTTGAGTCCGACCACTTAACTCGAGAACCTTAAATCTATAGTTTGCAAATTGATTCCCATGTCTAATGTGATTTTAACGGATTTCGGCTTCCAGCGATTTGGGCCTGAAAGATTGGACCCAGGTAAAAAAAGGACAATACAGCTCATGTTAAAACTTGCCCAGTTTTGGGCTTAAAATTGAGTCCAACTTCAGTGGCTTAAACAAGGGACTCAGTACTGAATTTCTGGGGGGCTAACACAAGTATCCATAATACTTGGGCTTGCTTGTTATGCAGCTGGGTCAACGTTGGACCCAGTCTTTCAGCACTTTGGGTCCAAGGATGAGCCCAATTTGAAGTAAAATTGAAGTTGGGGGCTCAAGATCGAATCCCCTTCAGGCCCCAAACTTAATAAAATAAGGCCAGCCCTTTCGCTTTACTTTTAAATTGTAAATAAGTGGACAAACTATATTAATTAACAGGTTAAAAACTAAAGAAACGGTTGGATTTTCTTTCATTTGTTGCATATTCAAAGCTCTAGTCCGATGCCCTCAAAACTAAGACTATGGGAATCAGATATCGAACTGTTTCAAACATCTATTAGGTGTATAATTAACCCCAGCATCAGCACATACACATTAGTCCTAAAATCGTTTTCCGACTTATACAATATTTCAAATCTAACAATTAAATTAATATGACAGTAAACCTTGAGAAAAATTCAACATAGATTACTGAAATTAAACTATACTAAAGCTATCACTACCAAATAGAATATATATGAGTCCAACAGTCCATGTACACAATTTCTCGAGTATTCTACCATACTAACGAGCTATGAGTTTCCAACGGAATGACAAGCAACATGAATTAACATCACTACTATGAATGAACTAGATTACATGCCATCATACTACACTACTAACTTCAGGAATTTTAAAGCAGACGATTGATAGATCAACCATTCATTCATGTATTCTTCAAACAATTACAGCTTCCTATTTTTCATCTCAACCCTTAGAGAATCAAGGAATACCTGGAAATTGGGCAAAGAAAATGAGCAGAAGTGAGGCAACAAGCAGAAGCCAACAGTAGTCAACAGCAGGAAATACCCCAGCAAACCAGTCTTAAAACCAAAACAGTGTTCAAACAACCTACTCCAAAACGATTTCACTTAAGTGCAGACCCAAAACTTCAACATCAGACCTTAGAACCAACTTCAATCTATTTTTTCTAAGCCCTAAATGAACCAAAAATGTTCCAGAATTAGAGAAGTTTAAAAAAAATCAGAACATCAGCAATGGAACAGTCTTTTCTAGCAATTTTGGCCGCCTAGAACTTTTAGGAATTTTAGCCCCTCCAAATCTGAATTGAGCCTCAAGTAACAATGCCTTTATAGGCAAGTTACTAGGGCAGCCTTAGGGATTCAGTTATTTCATTTTAGTCCCTCTCCAACTTTCCTTTTTGCTACTTAATCCCTCATTTTCTGACTTGTGTCACAAGTTAGCACACTACAATTACTGAAATTACATTGAAGTCCTACTTTGGAAGGTCCTAGAAGATTCTAGTT
>NW_017701477.1:0-1923 GCF_001879085.1 Nicotiana attenuata | reverse complement strand
ATCCCCCTCATTCTTTAACGATCTTCTGCACAAAATAAGAGAGCGGAAGAGAGGGTCTTGAGAGAGAAAGTCATCTTCTCCAAAATTTGGTTCTTCAAAACTATCCGGGCCCGGAAATTTCAAGCTTATCTTCATCCCCCTTTTCTTGCAGGTAAAATCCCTAACCCTTTTCATTGAATTTCAGGTTTAAACTAGGGGGGGGGGAGTCTCATGCATTGGTTCTTGAAAATAATGGTTGAACTCATATATGCATGCCTTTCTATAACCTAAAATCTAGTAGGAGTAGTTGGGTGGGAGCAAAGACATATACAAAGAAGGGGCTGATAACCTAGATAAGTTTGAGAAGCATTTGTGAACCCCAATTCTAAGTTATGTGTATTAAATTGTGCACTAGATTGACGTTGCTAGATTATTTGGTGAATTGGAAATAGAAGTTAAAAGGGAATTCGGCTCCAGGTATGTATGGCTAACTTTGATCTTTGTAAATTCACCTTGCTTGGTGTTCAATATTTGGTACGTGTTGTCTAAGTGGGTTATTTGTGAAGTTGTTAAACTCTTGCTAGTAATATGTGTTTACTTGTGTGAACCATTTGTGAATTCATGTAAATATTGTGCCTTAAACGTTGTTGGTTAAGATGTCCGATATGATTGTGCAAGTAAATGGCAATAAACCAAGTTGTGATTGCGAATGTGTTATGTGGTAAGAACTGTGGAATAAATGATGGAAAGGAATCGAGATTGGTGAAAATTGAGATAACTGTGGTAACATCCTTTGTGGCTAGTTGTGGAAAATCATTGTTGTGATTTAAATGGTACAACGAGCTGTTGAAAAAGATGGAAATGGCATTGATAGTCATATAAACCCTGTGTGAGTTGTGTTGTTGTTCCTTGAGATGTGTTGTCGTTGTTATTGGGATTTGTTGTTGTTGTTCCTGAAACTTGTTGTTGTTCTCCTTGTAAATTGTCATTGCTGTGGTATTGTTTGTGAATTGTGATTGCTCGGTGGGATCGGGTTGCGCGCCGCAAATGAAGTAATAAGGTCTGGGTTGTGGTGATAAGGGTGGCCGAGGTAATAAGGGTGGAAAGTGATCGAAATCACTATTAAAATGAAATTATGAACAAATTGTGAAATTATTGATGTGGAAATGTGGAAGGGGAAAGCATGAGAGATTGTAAACTTGTTTGGCTTGATTGTTCCTTCTTTGTGTATTTGATTGTTATTTCTATTACGATTACATACTTGCTTATAAATTGTGAAATTATTGATGTGGAAGTGTGGAAGAGGAAGCAGGAGAGATTGTATACTTGTTCGGCTTAGTTGTTCCCTCTTTGTTGATTTGATTGTTGTTCTTATTACTTCTACATACTTGTTTATTGTTCGAGTTTACTTGGAGCAAGGTTTGTTCATACATACTAGTACAATTCAAATGTACTGACGTCCCTTTTGTCGGGGGCGCTACATTCGTGTTATGATTGTAGGTGGATCCGTAGCAGTTACTCCAGTCCACCGATCGTAGCTCCCTTTCGTCCACCATCAGCTTTTTGGTGAGCCCCTTTCCTCTCGGGGCCCTGCGTGGCTCAGGCCGCTTGTTTCCGGAGTTTTATTTTGATTTTTTTTGTGTAAGGTATAGCCGGAGCCTTGTTACCGGCAAATACTATATTATCCTGTTGTACTTTTAGAGGCTCCGTGGACAGTAGATATGGGTTAAGAACTTGTGTAAATCTATGTTCATGTGTTGGGCAAAGAATTTGTAATTTCATTAACTATTATGTACGTATATATGTGTTGCAAAAAGGTGTTCTAAGTTAATTATATGGCTAATTCTTGGAATATTGAGTAAGGAAAACATGGGGTAACACGTGGGTTAGGAAAGGCACCCAGGTCCGCTTGACTGGGGCTACCCGGTCGGGCGCCGGTCATGT
>NW_017701476.1:0-1923 GCF_001879085.1 Nicotiana attenuata | reverse complement strand
AACTCCTTTCCTGCACTTCCACTATCTTCTTAGACTTAAGTTCTGCCCTTCTTGTGTGAGCCTTGTCTTGGGACCCATGAGCTCCCTCTGAACTTGGACACATAAGGGCTGGTCCTTCCACACTGCACTCATCTCTATCTGGTTCCATGAACCTGGGTGTAAGCATTTCCCGGGGTTCCTTGAAACCTTTAGGGAAATCTGACACATCCAGGACCGAGAAAGGCTTTGAAACAAGTGGTATTTGAGGCGTTTTGTTCCATAACTCAGACAGGAAGTCAGAATAAGGCTTCGTACGGCTGTAATGTCCCTTTTTATGTATTTTCTTGATGTAATTCAGCAACTGGTCTGTAATAATTTGTAATGAACATTTGGGGTTGGCTAGTGAAAGGATGGGTAATTATGCATGCTCAAGGGTAGAAACATGCCTATATGATTTGTTTTGAATTATTCAATTCTGCATTTAGAAAGCATGCCTATAGGACTGTTTTACATCCTGTGTGTTCAATTAGGTATTTTAGATACCATGCCTATAGGGGTTCATTTAAAATTCGGCATGTTCAACTTCACACCTAGATAACCTGCCTATAGGACTTTATTCTGCATGATTTTTTACCACTTAGACATCATGCTCTATCATGTAAACGACTATAAATGAGTATCATGTTTATAAGGTTAAAATCAGTATAATGTATAGAGATCATACCTATAGGAATTCCTCCAAGTGAAAACCTGCATGTTTCCATTTCTCGTTCAACTAGATATCATGTCTACAAGAATTAAAATCAGCAACACTAGATGTCATGTCTATAGGAGTTAAAACCAGCAATAATGGATGCCATCATCTGCAGAATCTGAGACTAGTCTTATTTAAAATCAGTCTATTCCGAACCAGATTTAAATAATTTAATCCCCTATTTAACACGGTTTAGCAAGCATGCCTATAGGATTTCAAACCGCTCATTTTTAAGTTTGTTACTGTTTTGCCATATTCTGAATCAATAATAGTTACCATGCTCCTAAGATTTTGTCCCAAACACTTAGGCAAACCTTAGGTAATAACAATAAATAAAATATAGCCCGCTTCAACAACTTAAACTTCCTTTTGTCTTAATATTTTCAGACCCTACTTGTTGTTTGAGTCATTCTATTTGATTGCTTTGTCTAAGGAGGTATATATGACCTTTCGTTGTTTATGTGCTTCCCCTGTTATTGTGCTGCCCTATATGTTTTGTATGTCGCCTTAGATTTTTCACCTTTGAAAGCCCAAGTCAGCCTAATATCCCTCCCTTTTAGGAATAGTAGTCCTAAGTGCCTCCTGGACTGATAGAAATGGGACGGGTAATAGCATGCAATAGTAGTCGAGACCAATCTGCGCTTTAGTACCTTAACGGGGTGGGCACGGAAGATATGGATATGATGACCGGTGCGCTAATACCGCGTGTAGCCCCTCTTTGAGGAGTGATTACCGTGTATTACATTTATGTGATCCATATTATAAATAAACCTAGGACCCCCTTTCCCCTCTCTTTCTTTGTCTTTAAAGTATGATGACTTCCTTTAAAAAATCACCCTTTTAACAATTGCTCTTTCAAACCTTGTTTACTTTCAGGCATTTGTGCATTACAATCCCATCTTATTTGAGCCTTATCATTTTACATGTTAATTGCACCAAATTCACAAAGAATTGCATGGCCGGGAACCACACTAGTGGATCCTCAGGGGTGTCTAACACCTTCCCCTTGGGATAATTTCAAGCCCTTACCCTATCTCTGGTTACAAAAATGTAGTTGCAATTGAACCTTGTAGGTGTCCTAATGCACCGTAAATCATTAGGTGGCTACTCTTCAAAAATGCAAAACCCAGTTCCCAAAAGGAACGAGTTATCCTATACCCAAATGTCAATAACCCGATTCTCCGATGCAA
>NW_017701475.1:0-1923 GCF_001879085.1 Nicotiana attenuata | reverse complement strand
GTGATCAGTGTACACCTCATACGTCACACCATATAGGTAATGCCTCCAAATCTTCAAAGCATGAACAATGGTTGCCAACTCTAGATCATGAACCGGATAATTCTTCTCGTGGATCTTCAACTGACTCGAAGCATAGGCTATGACTCTGCCATCCTGCATCAATACTACACCAAGCCCAATACGGGAAGCATCACAATAGACTGTATAAGGCCCTGAACCTGTGGGCAAAACCAATACCAGTGCCGTAGTCAGAGCTGCCTTGAGCTTCTGAAAGCTCGCCTCACACTCATCTGACCATCTGAACTGGGCACCCTTCTGGGTCAATCTGGTCATCGGGGCTGCTATGGATGAAAATCCCTCCACGAACCAGCGGTAATAACCTGCTAACCCCAAGAAACTCCGAATCTCAGTAGCTGATGCTGGTCGAGGCCAGTTCTTGACTGCCTCAATCTTCTTCGGGTCCACCTGAATACCCTCTGCTGATACAACATGACCCAGAAATGCAACCGAACTCAACCAGAACTCGCACTTCGAGAACTTAGCATACAACTAACTATCCTTCAGAGTCTGAAGAACCACTCTAAGTTGCTGCTCGTGCTCCTCCTGGCTGCGGGAGTACACCAAAATATCATCAATAAAGACTATCACGAACATGTCCAAATATGGCATGAACACTCGGTTCATCAACTCCATGAATGCTGCTGGGGCATTGGTCAACCCAAACGACATGACCAGGAACTCATAATGCCCGTACCGAGTGCGGAATGCTGTCTTAGCGACATCGGATGCCCTAATCCTCAACTGTTGGTAGCCAGATCTCAAGTCTATCTTTGAAAACACCTTCGCACCCTGAAGCTGGTCGAACAAATCGTCAATCCTCAGCAGTGGATACTTGTTCTTTATCGTCACTTTGTTGAATTGCCGGTGATCAGTGCACATCCTCATCGAACCATCTTTTTTCTTCAAAAATAACACCGGCGCGCCCCAAGGAGAAACACTGGGTCTAATGAAACCCTTCTCAAGCAAATCCTGCAACTGATCCTTTAACTCTTTCAACTCTGGCGGGGCCATGCGATATGGCGGAATGGAAATGGGCTGAGTGCTCGGAGCCAGGTCAAGACAAAAGTCAATATCCCTGTCGGGTGGCATACCCGGCAGATCTGAAGGGAAAACCTCGGGGAACTCCCGAACAATGGGAACAGAATCAATAGAAGGGCCCTCTGCGCTAGAATCGCGAACATACGCCAGATAAGCTAAACACCCCTTCTCGACCATGCGTCGAGCCTTCACATATGAGATAACACTGCGAGTGGCATGACCTGGGGTCGCTCGCCACTCCAAATGGGGCAAATCTGGTAAAGCCAAGGTCACGGTCATGGCGTGACAATCCAAGATAGCATGATACGGGAACAACCAATCCATCCCTAATATAACATCGAAATCCACCATGTCTAAGAGTAATAAATCAACACAGGTCTCAAGACCCTCAAACACTACCACACAGGAACGATGAACTCGGTCGACCACTATAGAATCACCCACTGGTGTAGATACATATACAGGAACATCCAAGGCATCACTAGGCATAACCAAGTAGGGTGCAAAATAGGACGACACATATGAATACGTAGACCCAGGGTCAAATAGCACTGAAGCATCCCTATCACAGACCAGAATAGTACCGGTAATGACTGCATCTGAAGACTCAGCCACTGGCCTGGCTGGAAGAGCATACACCGAGGCTGGGCCCCACCTCCCTGAACCATATCTCTGGGACGATCGGCTGCTGGCTGGCCTCTACCTCTGGCGGTCTTAGCTCCACCTCTATGATCTCTACCTCCACCTCTATGGCCTCTACCCCCGCCTCTAGCTGGCTGGGCGGCCTGTGGATCACCTGATGCCTGAATCATAGGACGAGGACCC
>NW_017701474.1:0-1924 GCF_001879085.1 Nicotiana attenuata | reverse complement strand
CATTTTGTTCAGCTACTGAAAGTGACATTGCATCCGGATGTCGAAATTCGTATTGGAGGACACCACATCTAATCTGTTCTCCTAATTCCAAGTTCGAACCATATTAGACATGACATAGCCAACCATACAAGGAAATGGAATGCCAATGGCACATCTACGTTTGTGTCAATTACCGCTCTACTTGAGAAGCTTCGAAAGGAAAATGATGGAATTAAGTTGAAGGAAGGGTCTGGTAGTCCAGATGATTTAAAGGAGAGGGACATAGTTGACGAAGAACGGAATAAGGGTTGGGCCCTAAAAAATTCTCCAAGTAGAGCAGGTCTTAGGAATTAGGGGGATAGAGAAACGTGGGATATATGGACACCTTTAATTAAGGAGTAAAAATTGCCCATTAATTAGACCCTTAATTAAGTATGGTACAGGATTGGTAATTTGGTATACTAAGTATAATTAAATCAAACTTTAAACATTGAGGGTAATAAGGTTTCCTATGTGGCATAGGAATGTAAAAATCCCATTAAACTTGAGGGCTGCACTAGAACCAGCCCATCAGACTTGAAAAGCCCCTTTAACTTTGAGAAATTTTCATAAGGAATTTTTACCTCCTATAGCAAAGGTTAACACCTTATTTATTTTAAATAAATACCATTTAAAAAATTATATTATATAGATACCTTTTAATCTTTATAGTAAAATATCTAATTTTGGTTACTTCCTACCCCTAAGCCACTAAATACGCTATTCAGTTACGCAATTTTCATTCTCTCTCTACTTTGATACATGCCATTCTCTTCCCCATTCCCTGAGAAATCCCACGTTTCGTGTCTCTCATCCTCGTTTTCAATTCCATCAGAAACTCTAACTTTGCTCGTCTTGTCTTCGCACCAATGCAACTGTTCATCATTCAGTTCACTCATTCTCAATACTCTTGACACTACTTTTAAGTCTATTAATCCCATCAATATCTCCATCTCTTCCTCTTCTTTTAATCTTCTTTTCCCCAAGCTGCATTTCCTTGACCGACGCAGATATTTCACCCTTGACTTTTTCTGCACATCAAAATTATTTTAATTTTTAATTTGTTTTAACAAAAGAGAACAGATAACTAATATAGACATATATCTCAAAGCTCTTGTCACCGAGCTGCTCTCAAAAGTTGTTGTCTATGTAAATCTGAATTTCGGCTCATTGAGATTCAGGGTTTTTGCTCGACAGCGGATTCACGCGGAAATTATGGTTTGTTCTTGAACAAAGACGACGGAGTTTGGGGTTGAGCAATTTGATTTTCTGTTAATATATTTCAATGTAGTTTCAACGTATCACGCTGTATTTTCATGTATTTCATTGTATTCATTGTATTTTTTTCATTGTAATTCAATGTATCTCGCGGAATTCCATATATTTCATTGTATTCACTGTCTTTATTTCATTGTATTTCAATGTATCCCACTGTATTCTATGTATTTTATTGTATTCACTGTCTCGTTATACGCCATGAATGTATTCATATGGTTTTTTTAATTAATATAATTTATGTATTCAAATGTATTATATAATTTCTCTGAAGATTGCTATGTGTTTTAGGTATTTTCGGTTGAGAATCTTTTTTATAACTGGAAATACAAATTTTGTGTGTTATAATTGAGTTTGTTGAGTTATATTAGGAGTCTATTATGTTAATTGATTTACTTTCCGTTTAAAAACAGTGTAATCCCCTGTTTCACGCCGTGAATACAGTCAAACACAGTCGAACACAATAATCTGTCCAGCTGTAATCTCATGTTTCACGCCATGAATACAGTCGAATACACTCGAATACAACAACTGATTAGCTGGACTTCCCTGATTCACGCTTATTTTTGCTATTGTATTCATGAATACAGTAGCTTAAAATACATCTAATACATCTTATAACAACAGAAAA
>NW_017701473.1:0-1924 GCF_001879085.1 Nicotiana attenuata | reverse complement strand
AATAAAAACCTAGGCGTAGGATCTATTAATTTCAGGAAAAAGATGCAAAGAGTTACCAGTAGTTTCAGAAAAGATGCAAGTTGATTTTAGAAAAAGAATTATCAGTTTAAACAAAGAGAAAAGATGCAAACCGATTTTAGAAAAGAGTTACCAGTTGTTTCAGAAAAGATGTAGACTGATTAAAAGGTTTACGAGTTTCGGGGGAGTGCAGATTGGTTATAGGAAAAAGGTTTACCAATTTTAGCGGGTTTCAGAAGTAGAAAATTACCAGTTTTAGTAAAGACACTAGTTCCAGCAATCGATACTGCTTAAGAACGAATGATGGTATTAAAGACGAGGTTTCCTATAGGCATGCTTTCTATACGTTTACCGATTTTAACACCCTTTCATGACATTAATAGAAGTCTTATACACATGATGTATATATGCAACTTTGTTATTAAGCCTATAAACGGTTTGCCTACTGACATTTGTATATGCGGAAATGCAAGAGCCTATAGACATGATCTCTATATGTGCCATTACAGAACATGAATGTTAAATCCTATAGACATGATTTCTAGGTGATTTTGCGGTAAAGTTAAGCGTTAAATCCTATAGGCATGGTCTCTATGTGATTGAATCAGTATTAAAGACCCTATAGGCAGGACTTCTAGTTTGAATAAAAATCCTAACTCATGATTTCTACCCTTTGGGTGCAAGAAAAGTAAAGACCCCTCCCACACCCTTTTACTATACTCCCCGAGTTTCATACAAAATTATTACAATCCAACGAATCAAACTGGAAATTAAAAGATACATCAAAAGCTAACAGATAGATCCGAGTAGCCTAATTCAACCTTAATGTCTAATAACGTGCGATTGAGCCACTTCCGGGATCCAGATTTCCAAAGCTTTCTCTTTATCCAAGGTGTTTCAAAGTTCCAAGGAATCTCAAAGATTCCAGGCATTGCTTACACCCAGGATACTATCAGAATTAGAATAGTGCAGTGTGGAAGAGCTAGCTCTCATGCATCCAAGTTCAGAGGGAGCTCAGGGGGTCCCAAATGAGAGCTGGCTCTTCCACACTGCACTATTCTAATTCTGATAGTATCCTGGGTGTAAGCAATGCCTGGAATCTCTGAGATTCCTTGGAACTTTGAAACACCTTGGATAAAGAGAAGGCTTTGGAAATCTGGATCCCGGAAGTGGCTCAATCGCACGTTATTAGACATTAAGGTTGAATTAGGCTACTCGGATCTATCTGTTAGCTTTTGATGTATCTTTTAATTTCCAGTTTGATTCGTTGGATTGTAATAATTTTGTATGAAACTCGGGGAGTATAGTAAAAGGGTGTGGGAGGGGTCTTTACTTTTCTTGCACCCAAAGGGTAGAAATCATGAGTTAGGATTTTTATTCAAACTAGAAGTCCTGCCTATAGGGTCTTTAATACTGATTCAATCACATAGAGACCATGCCTATAGGATTTAACGCTTAACTTTACCGCAAAATCACCTAGAAATCATGTCTATAGGATTTAACATTCATGTTCTGTAATGGCACATATAGAGATCATGTCTATAGGCTCTTGCATTTCCGCATATACAAATGTCAGTAGGCAAACCGTTTATAGGCTTAATAACAAAGTTGCATATATACATCATGTGTATAAGACTTCTATTAATGTCATGAAAGGGTGTTAAAATACGGTAAACGTAATAGAAAGACATGCCTATAGGAAACCTACGTCTTAATACCATCATTCGTTCTTAAGTCAGTATCGATTGCTGGAACTAGTGTCTTTACTAAAACTGGTAATTTTCTACTTCTGAAACCCGCTAAAATTGGTAAACCTTTTTCCAATAGCCAATCTGCACTCCCCCGAAACTCGTAAACCTTTTAATCCAGTCTACATCTTTTCTGAAACAACTGGTAACTCTTTTCT
>NW_017701472.1:0-1925 GCF_001879085.1 Nicotiana attenuata | reverse complement strand
TTTATCAAAAATGAAAGCAGGAATAGCAAATGAACAAGCACAAGATTGGGGCTTTTTAGTTACAGTTCTGACTGACAGTAAATACAAGATACATATTCGACTAAATACAAGATACAAAGGAAAGGAGTTCACGAAATCGACT
The DNA here is from genome assembly GCF_001879085.1 of Nicotiana attenuata. Classification (NCBI taxonomy): domain Eukaryota; kingdom Viridiplantae; phylum Streptophyta; class Magnoliopsida; order Solanales; family Solanaceae; genus Nicotiana; species Nicotiana attenuata. The sequence goes on along the minus strand of NW_017701472.1, from coordinate 1,783 downwards.
AAAGACTACATAGGCATCCACTTTAAGGTTCAGCAAGAGGGTGTATTGGTACCAGAAGAGTTGTGCTTCAGGGCTTTCACAGCAGGTGCAGTAGCTGGACAGATGATTGATGAGCTTCAAAAACACTTCCACAACACGAGACATACAGCTCCAGGTACATGCATGAAGATTCAAAGAAGCAATGGAGTAAGTATAATCGATTGGAGCAAGGATGAAGAAGAAAAAGCACAAAACAATGAGAGAGAGAATCGATATTACCTGGGTGATGTTCATGAGAGAATCGATGAGGTCCAAAATTGGTCGACGGAGCCTCTGAAACTGTTGGAACACAGGGTATTCAGAGCAGCAGAACAGGAGATCTATGAGGTCCATTCTCACTTTACCAACATGAGCACAATGATTCGGAGACATACAAGCAGATTCAAATAAGAAATAGAATTAGTCGGGTAGATTTGAACAAAAATGAAGAAGATATTAGAGAGAAGGAAGAGAGAGGATGTCGATATTACCTAAGTCGGCTACCTGTGGAAATGAAGGGACAAATAGATACAGAATGGAGGATAAGTGTAATAAAGAGCAGGATAGTGGGATACACGCGTACAGTAGGAAAGCTGAGTGCACAGTGGCTAATTTTGCAAATTCAAAGAGAGGAAATTGGGCTTTTCGTTGGTTATTCATGCAAATCGGTAATTACAGTGGACTGGGCCTGGTACAATTACAAGCTGATGAAACTGGGCCGGAATATGAAGTTGGGCCATATTGCGAAATGGAATGTATTAATATACCCAGTAATGCTGGACTGGGTGTTTGTGCAATGGGCAATTATTATATCATGGTGGCTATATATGCAATTTAAGGAGAGCAGTGAATTTGGAGAGAGCTGTGGCTATTTCTGCAATACATTTGCAACTTTGAATTGGGCTGATGCATCTTATGATGGGCCAGCGTTATTGGGCATTTCAGGAAGATTTTATTGGGCTACTTTTGATACATTTTTTAATAGATCTATTGTGATATCAATTTTGAGTATAATGCTCAATTTTGATAATAGGTTTTATGTAGAATTTTATTTCCTTTTTCGTACATCCGTTAGGATTACATGACATTGTGCTTGTTTGTTTTATTAACTAAAAAAAAAAAAAAACCCTAAACCCTAAACCCTAAACCCTAAACCCACAGAAAACCCCAGCGATTTTTCTCTGCCTTCTCTCTAGAAAAGGCGATTTAGAGAGAGAAAGCTGCGATCAGCTGCCATGGCCAATCCGGCCGGCGGCCAGCCATCTTTTCCGGCTGGTCAGCCTCCTCTAACGTCTGCCCAGCCTTCTACTACACCAAACAATAATTCCCAACCTTCAAATCCATCTAGCGATAAACCAGCACCCATGAACTACGCTAAAGCAGTAAAGCCTACGTTAAACAACGCTGCCATGCACGATCGAGCAGTGGTTACAGAACCAATTGCGCTTAGAAGAGCTACATTGCATCAAGGACAACCTTTGGTTTGCTTTACTGAAGCAGAAGTCGAACGCATGAACGTGATCGAAGGTTTGCAGTATGCAGTGGTCTGCAAATTCTCATATGGTTGGCCGGAGATTAATGAATTACGTCGTATCCTTCCTATTCAATGTGGTATCAAGGGTGAATGCACAATTGGGTATTTACGAGATAGGCATATCTTAATTAGACTTACACTGTGGCAGGACTTCATTGAATTTTCATCAAAGGGAGTACATTATGTTAAGGACAAGTTTGGAGATGAATATCAATTTAGAACGTTGATATA
>NW_017701471.1:0-1925 GCF_001879085.1 Nicotiana attenuata | reverse complement strand
TACATACTTAACTATGTCCTTCTTCATCCGCCGCCACCAATAATGCTCCCTCAGGTCGCGATACATCTTCGTAGCACCTGGATGAATAGAATACCGAGAACTGTGTGCCTCCTCTAGAATCCTTTCCCTCATTCTGTCAACATTAGGGACACATAGACAACCTTGGAGTCGTAGAACTCCACCCTCGCCGATAGTAGCTTCCTTGGCACTACCCTGTAATACCGTCTCTTTGAGAACCAATAAGTGCAGATCATCGAACCAACGAGCCTTGATATGATTGAATAGTGAAGACTGGGCGACGATGTATGCAAGAACTTGGCTAGGTTCTAAAATATCCAACCTCACAAGTCTGTTAGCCAAGGACTGAATGTCCAAAGCTAATGGCCTCTCCTCTGCTAAAATGAAGGCCAAACTACATATACTCTCCGCCATTCTGCTAAAGGCATCTGCAACTACATTCGCCTTGCCCGGATGATAAAGGATGGTAATATCATAATCCTTTAGTAACTCAAGCCACCTGCGCTGCCTCAAATTGAGAACCCTCTACTTGAAAAAATGCCGCAAGCTGTGATGATCAGCGTAAACCTCACAGGACACCCCATAAAGATAATGCTTCCAGATCTTAGGAGCATGAACAATCGCGGCCAACTCCAAATCATGTACAGTGTAATTCTTCTCATGGGGCTTCAGCTAACGTGAAGCACATGCAATAACTCGCCCCTCCTGTATTAACACAAAACCCAAATCGATGCGTGAAGCATCGCAATACACAGTATACATCCTTGAACCGGAAGGCAACACTAACACCGGTGCTAAAGCAATGCTGTCTTGAGCTTCTCAAAGCTCACCTCACAATTATCGGACTATCAAAATAAAGCACCGTTCTGGGTCAATATAGTCAAAGGTGCAGCAATAGGTGAGAAACCCTCCACAAACCGGTGATAATAGCCTGCTAACCCCAAGAAGCTCCTGATCTCAGTCGCCGTGGTAGGACGAGGCCAACTCTGAACTACCTCGATCTTCTTGGGATCTACCTTAATACCCTCGCCTAATATAATATGCCCCAATAATGCCACAAAATCTAACCAGAACTCACACTTGGAAAACATAACATATAACTTCTGTTCCCGCAAGGTTTGAAGCACCACTCTCAAATGTTGCTCGTGCTCCTCCATACTACACGAGTAGATCAAAATGGCACCAATGAAGACAATGACAAACAAATCAACGTACAGCCTGAGCACTCGGTTCATCAAGTCCATAAACGCCGCCGGAGCGTTAGTCAAACCGAAGGACATCACTAGAAACTCATAGTGGCCATATCTAGTCCAGAAAGCCATCTTTGGGACATCCGAATCCCGAATCTTCAACTGATTCTACCCCAATCTCAAGTCGATCTTAGGGAACATCTTGGCACCCTGCAACTGGTTAAACAAATCATCAATAGGCAGCAACTGGTACTTGCTCTTAATGGTAACATTGTTCAATTGGCGGTAATCAATGCACATCCGCATAGTCCCATCTTTTTTCTTCACGAACAACACCGGTGCACCCCAAGGTGACTCACTTGGTCTGACAAACCCCTCTGCTAGCAACTCCTCAAGCTGTTCTTTCAATTCCATCAACTATTTCGGAGCCATGCGGTACGGTAGAATAGATATAGACTAGGTACATGTACCCAAATCAATACATAAATTGATATCACGATCTGGTGGCATGCCTGGACGATCAGAAGGAAACACATCGGAGAACTCCCGAACCACGGGCAGTGAATCAATCGTCGAATTCTCTACAGTATTATCCCGAACATAAGCTAGATAAGATAGACAACCCATCTCGACCATGTGTGGATCCTTCAGAAAAGAGATAAGTCGACTAGATGCACTGGCAGACAAACCCTTGCACTCTAATCTAGGCAACTCTGG